>NC_063045.1:30950660-31155789 GCF_018812025.1 Megalobrama amblycephala
TTAGTTTAAACATTCAGTTCAATTCGCTATGTGAATGCTTGGTTAAAGAGATGCGTCTTTAATCTAGATTTAAACTGAGTGATTCTGAGCCCCAAACATTATCAGGAAGGCTGTTCCAGAGTTTAGCCAAATGTGAAAATGCTCTCCCTCCTTTAGTAGACTTAGATATCCTAGGTACAGCCAGAAGTCCAGAGTTTTGTGATCTTAAAGAGCATAATGGATTGTAGGGTGATAGAAGATTGGTTAAATACACAGTAGCTAAGCCATTTAGGGCCTTATAGGTCAGTAGCATTACTTTATAATCGATACAGAACTTAATAGATAACCAGTGTAGAGATGATAAAATTGGTGATATATGATAATATTTTCTTGACTTGTTAAGAACTCTAGCAGCTGCATTTTGGACTAACTGTAGCTTGTTTATTGAGGAAGCAGGACAACCAGCTAGTAATGCATTATAGTAATCTAGCCTAGACGTCATGAATGCATTAACTAACTTTTCTGCATCAGAAATAGATAACATATTCCGTAGCTTAGCAATGTTTCTGAGGTGGAAGAAGGCTGTTTTTTTAACATATAAAATATGTCAATATATTTTACCAATATATTTTCAAAGGACAAGTTGCTGTCTAATAATAACACACGTATTCACAAAACATCTTTTAGCTAAAAGAAGCTCCTAACTTGCTGATTTAGCAGAAACTCTTAAAAATAATGGGCGCGTCAGTCCTAATTTTAGGAGTCCTAAATTTTTGCTCTAAGAGTATTTCACAAAACATTTTAGCACTAAAACTAGCTCCTAAATCTGTGAAACAATAGTAGTCAAGAGGACTCCTAAGTCACTAAGACAAAATCACAAACAGTCCTAATCCACCCAAAGACACTGTACACCATGAGGCAATAGCGATAGAGCCTTGATTCATAAATTCAATACATTTTGATTTATAGATCTGAATCTATGATGAGACTCCAAAAAAAAAGGCCTATATATAGCCTATATATATATATATATATATATATATATATATATATATATATATATATATATATATATAATATAATAAGTGTATTTGGTGTGCTGTCCAAGGGGATTGAGGGCTCCGAGCTTGGAATTCAGCCCAAACCCAAAGTTACCTCCGTATCCCCAGCCGAGAGTGAGGAGCGGGTTGGCGGAGGAATACAGAAAACTGTCGAAGTAACCATAGGCGAGTCGGCTTTCGTCTGTGTATATATTCATGCTCTCGAGCTGATTAGAAAGACTGTTCGAATGTGTTTCTCCCAAACTTTGTTTATAAAACATAATTTGTCGCTTGAATTCTGCATTCTCTTGAGATGAAGACATCCAAGAGGTGGACAATTAATTGTATATACTAGTTTAATTAGTGACACTTGGGCTATTTTAAAACCTTAATGGCAACAATATGGCAACATTTTATTTTGACTATGACAAGATTTTTATTAAAAATATTTATTTGAATATGGAAAGTGACACCTCATTCTATAATATTTCCATGATTAAATCGCTGACTCGTCCCCCATCAGCCAATCACTGCGTGTTTACTCCATAGCAACGAGGTCAACCCCACCCTTACTCTTAGTTTAAGACTTCAGTCTATTCCTTAGTAAAAGTTTGTCTCAGCAGATTTGTGAATAGGTTTTAAGAGAAGAACTTTTACTGCTATTTAGGAGAACTCTTAGCAATAAGATAAAATGTTTTGTGAATACAGCCCCAGGTCTTTAACTGTCGAGGATGGAGTAACAGTACATCCTTCTAAATCCAGATTATAGTCTAAGAGATTCTGTGTGCAGATTTTTGGTCCAATAAGTAATACCTCAGTCTTACTGAATTTAATAGAAGAAAATTACTGGTCATCCAATATTTTATATCTTTAACACACTCTGCCAATTTGGATAATTTAGAGATTTCATCTGGTCGTGTTGAAATATATAACTGAGTATCATCAGCAGAGCAGTGGAAACTAATTCCATGTTTTCTTATAATATTACCAAGTGGCAGCATATATATTGAAAACAACAGAGGGCCCAACACAGATCCTTGCGGCACTCCATAGTTTACTGATGTTATCTTCGATTTTTTCCTGTTTAAATATACAAAATGGTAACGGTCTGATAGGTACAACCTAAACCACCTTAATGCCTGTCCTTGAACACCAGTGTAATTTTGTAGTCAATCTAGGAGTATTTTATGGCCTATAGTGTTGAACGCAGCACTGAGATCAAGTAACACTAGTATTGAGACACAGCCTTGGTCAGAAGCTAGAAGTAAGTCGTTGATGATGTCTGAATCCTGACTGAAATTTTTCATAGATATAATTTTTTTGCAAGAAGGAGCACAATTGAGCCGACACCACGTTTTCTAGTATTTTAGACATAAATGGAAGATTTGAAATGGGTCTATAATTTGCTAATACATTTGGATCTAATTGTGGTTTCTTAATGAGAGGCTTAATAAGTGCCAGCTTGAACGGTCTTGGGACATGGCCTAGAGATAAAGACGAGTTAATAAAATTTATAAGAGGCTCTTCTGCAACAGGTAACAATTCTTTCAGTAGTTTAGTGGGTATTGGATCTAATAAACATGTTGTTGGTTTAGACGCAATGATACGTTTATTTAGCTCTTCCTGTCCTATATTTGTAAAGCACTGCAACTGTTCATGAGGGGCGATAATTGAGGCTGAATCATCAAAGGTTGTACATTTACAATTATATTTCTGATGCTTTCGATTTTCTCAGTGAAGAAATTCATTAAGTCATTACTACTAAACTATACTGGAATATTCTTTTCTTGTGATGTCTTTTTATTTGTTAATCTAGGCACTGTACTAAACAAGAACGTTGGATTGTTTTGGTTATTTTCTATGAGTTGCCCTTTCATAAACATGTTTTTCACAAGTTTGGTGTTTTAGTTATCCAACACCTCCACAACAATTAAACACATCATTTATTGTTTTTTATTTGAATACATTTATTCAACTTTTCAAAAGCAAGCTATTGTTAATATGCCCAGTGCTCTCTATAAATAAAATGTATTAATATTATAACAGACTTGAGATGGGAGAGTGCAAGTTTTAAAATACAAGGCAAGGCAAAATCCACATTTGTACCACCTAAGCCATTAATGATACAAAAGCAAGGAATCATGTTAAAGAATGTCAAAACAGTGCTTTAAAGAGTTAAAAAGACAACACGTTGCGCTGATGTTTCACATACGTTTGCACAACATTACATAAAACACAACAACGAAATACAATAAGAAAATGCAGTTACATCTTTGAGACCAAATAGTAATCGGATACAATACTGCTGCAAAGGGACATATGTTTTGCCAAAAACAAGGTGTAGCCAACCCACGCATGTAACCTTAGATCTAATCATGTGGTTTCATTTATTTGATGAAGAAAAAGTGGTGTTTAGATATATTACACTTGTAGACTCCACCTTAAGAAAAGAGATTAACAAGCATACCCGTAAAAAACACAATGCCATACTATTATCCACCTTGTAGCAAATGACTGATTTAAACTGCACTACTAATATCAAAGAAAGAAATAATTTGATTGGCCCATAAGATAAAAAAAAAAATGTAGAAGATTGCATTTTAGTGCTCTGACCGATGATTGTCTGGTAAATGGTTTGAGGGTCTGTTACACAAAGTTAAAAAAAAAAAAAAAAAAAAAAAAAAAAGGGTATTTTACAATAGTCCTCCAACACAAAATTTAAAATGACTACTTAATTCAAAATATATGATAAGTATTGAAACTTAATAACCATCTGCAAATACATACAATAACTATTTTTCAAGCAACATGTATTGCAAACAAGAATCTACAAAAGCCATTATTGAGGGATTTACAGTTCACAGTTTAGTTGTGCATGGTATGGTATTCGAGTCACTGCAGACAACGCCATTTTAGGGCACCATTTTAAAACCTAGAAATGCTATTTTCTGGGATAAAATAAACAAACTGAAAATGAAAGTAAATTCAAGTAGTGTAAAACATTTAAATCAAGCAGAAAAGAGCAGAAGCGTATTGAATCGTCTTCACCCTGGCATTATTTATAACATGAATAATACAAAGAAACATTTGTAATACTTGGGGTTGAAGTTTCACCCACTGATATCTCTTAGCAATTCCATGTGTTGACCCTGAAATCAACAGCAGGCTATATACAGTGATAATCTATATTTGTTATATCTATTGTGTAATAAACTGCAGTTTCTTTCCTTGATGATTAAAAACAAATGTTTTCTGCATGACACTCACAACAATACAAAAGGATAAAAGGGTTTTTTGATTGTGACTAGCTCCGCATCTTCATTACGAGACATTCAGCGACTCAAAACGTCTCTCTGCTTAAATGTGCTCCGAAATGTTCACGGGGCACGTCGAATGAACCAGATCTCATTCCTACGTTGGGGCACGCCAGGATTCTCGTAAACGGCTACCATGTAGCGGTCCCGGAGAACATCCCCCGAGTTGCCCAAAAGCTCCCAAAGCATGCTGATCTGACGAGAGACGGTCTCCTCTGTTGTGGTCCCGTAAAACACCCTAGAACGAAAGAAACTTTGAACTATAATCATTCTAGTATGTGCATACAGGTCTAAAGAACTGCTAATGAAAGAGAGGGTCTTGTTCGGGAGGTCGGTCGAGTACCTGGTTATGACTCGGATCGTGTCCCTGTCAACAATGCTGATATCAGGATCGGTTGGTTCGGGCGGTCTGGCCTGGAACTCAGCAGGCAGATAATACGCCGTCAACACATCCTTCATGAAGTTAGTGCCATCATCTGCCATCGTGATCTCATTCACAACAGGCACTGACATGCCAAGGTACCGTCCTGGAGACAAAGAGCCTAAACTTAGCAAATTGGGCTAAACAAGGTGGGACTGAATGTTTTGTACAAAGCAATCATATTGCGATTATTTTGACAAAATTGCAACTGCATCTTCGCATTCTATAGGAGTGGTCACACTAGAACCAAACTCAGACCTCTTTTAGCTGAAATAACAGTGAACTGAAAAGAAACCACTTTTACATTCACACTAAATCTGGACTCAAATCAGTTTTTGGTCCACTTTAGTGATTTTGATTGAGCCAATTATGCAGCCTAAAGGTATTATATATATATATATATATATATATATATATATATATATATATATATATATATATATATATATATATATATATATATATATATATATATATATATATATATATATATATATATATATATATATATATATAGTTAGTGAAAAATAACGCGTTAAAATTATTAACGCAATTAACGCACCCGCCCCGCCCCTGACCTACATAGGTCATCTGACATTTCATACAGTTGATTGATGACGAATATGAAGCAGGGCAACAACTCACCACGTGACGGAGTTAGAATGATCCTAAAATTCAAGATATCTGGTCAAAAATGCCCCTGTATGAGTTGTCGTCTCATATTTGTGTCATATGATATAGTTAGGCCAGGGGCAAGTTCTGTCCTAGAGAGCCGCTGTCCTGCGGAGTTTAGCTCCAACCTTAAATGAAGCTAATCAAGCTCTTCAGGATTACTAAGGCTATAGGCAGCTGAAGGTTTTTTTTCAGGGTTGGAGCTAAACTCTGCAGGACAGCGGCTCTCTAGGACCGAACTTGCCTACCCACACCAGTAACAAGCGAAATATCACACAAGTGCTGTTTTCGTCCCAAATAGCATGATTGCAAATTTGATACTGTTTTTATACAACAGTTCAATAAATCAGAAGTTAATATTGTGTTATATTTTAGACATAATATTGTCTGCTTTTGCTCAATTTTGCCATTGAAAATATTACCTATAAAGCCAGAGCAGAACGGTTGCGTGTCTCCAAGCAAAACACAGCGGTGTTTCGTTTCTGATCGAATCAATCGGGTGAATCAATGATTCAATAGCCCATTGATAAAGAGGGCCATTTACTTAATTCCTCAAAGAATCAGCTGTTTGAACTAATCGAATGAATGAATGACTCATTCAACGACACACTCATTAAGACATTTACCGCCACCTACTGGCAGTTTTACATTCACTTGATTTGAAAAAAAAATAATAATAATAAAATAAATAAATACTTCCATAATAATAATTATAATAATTTAAAAAAAAAAAAAAAAAACATTAAAAGGATAGTTTACCCAAAAATGAAAATTCCATCATTATTTACTCACCCTCATGTTGAATCAAATTAAATATTTCTTTCTAATGCTACTTTTTGTAATGTCTCTTTTTCTTTTGGGTTTCTCAGACAAATTTGACGTGCAATTAAATTGCAGTTAATGCGATTAATTAATCACCACATCGTGTAATTAATTACATTTTTTTTTAAATGTTAATCACTTGTGTGTGTAATATTATATTATATATATTTTATATGACTATACATATTTGCATAATTTCTGCGAAAATTTGAGGGCAATAAAGTCGGTGAAACTCACACAGAAGTCACTTTTATAACCAAGCTTTCTGTCTGTTGCAAAATCTGCGTACGGATCATCTTTCACCCTCAAGCTACACGCGAAATACACGGACCCTAGTGTATAGGTAAAAAGTGAAGTATACTTTGGACTTTAATGTGATTAGTTTCTCTTTTTAAGCCAAAGACACATATTAACCACACCTGTGACTAAAAACTACCAACCCAAAATAGTTTCATGAGGCCCCTCAAGAATCCTAAAACTCACATAAATGTTCATTTTCGGCACCTTCTGGCTGTATCCTTCAGTAAAACGGAACTAGAGATGTTGGAGTGTATGTGTGTGTTCACCTGTTGAATTCTCCTTGCAGATGAAGCGCATGAGTTTCATAAATGCATTGGAGATGCTTTGCTCATACAGCATGTCTGCTTTTCTGACACATGCCCATTTTCCTGGAGGATACACTCTCTCCTCGTACAACACCTCGCCAAGCTGCAACACATTGAAGTTCATCGACAATTTCTCTTACATCTTTATGTAGAAATTATTAAATGACAAACAAACATGTAAATGATTCTTGAGTACTAGGAAAAGCAAGCTTATATTTCTGAGCTTACACTACCCTTTCAAAAGCTTGAGGTATATTTTATATTTTGAGGTATATTTAAATTTTATTTATTTATTTTTTTTTTTTAATGGACTCACCACAGCTGTACTTATTTGATTAAAGTACAGTAAAAACAGTCATACTGTGAAATAGTGCTTCCTATTTGAATTTTTTTTTAAATGTATTATTCAATTCAAAAAAAGCTATTTTAAAATACATTTGTGTCATATTTTAAATTTATTCCGGTGATCAAAGCGGAATTTTCAGCATCATTACTCTTCAGTGTCACATGATCCTTCAGAAATCATTCTATGCTGATTTGCTGCTCAAGAAACATTTCTGATTATTATCAGTGTTGAAAACAACTATGCTGCTTCATATTTTTGTGGAAAACGAAATACATTTTTTCCAGTATACTTTGATGAATAGAAAGTTCAAAAGAACAGAATTTGAAATAAATCTTTGTAACATTTTAAATGTCTTTACTGTCACTTTTTAATCAATTTAATACATCCTTGCTAAATAAAACTATTAATTTCCTTTAAAAAACATCTAACACTTTTCAATAAGGTCACATTAATTAACATAAGTCAATGCATTGACATATATTTGTTACAGTATGTATTAATCTCGGTTAGCATTAGTTAATAAAAACACAACTGATCACTGTTAGTGCATTTTATTAAAAAATATTAAATAATATTAGCAGATACACTTTGATTTTAATACTGTATTAGTAAATGTTGAATTAACATTAACTGAGATTAATAAATGCTTTAGAAATATTTTCATTGTTAGTTCATATTAACTAATGTTAACAAATGAAAAATACTGTAAAGGGTTACCAAAAAAAATAAAATAAATAATAATAATAATAATCATACTGACCCCAGACTTTTGAATGGTAGAAACATATATTGTTAAACATATATATTTACATTTTAGTGCAACCTACTGCTTGTGTGCGTTTTTTTTTTTTTTTTTTTTTTTTTGGCGGTCAATATATCAGCATTTTCAGATAGTAAAACTAACACTGATTGTGTTAAAAATATATTTTGCATATCACACATGTACTTATTAAAATAACCTCTTCTTTCTTTCAGAACAAAGTAGTAATGTTTCTTTTAATGATGTTTATATTTCTGTTTTTTTTGTTGTTTTTTTATTGAGTATTGGTTTTACAGGTAGTGAGTGTTAAGGCTAATAACTGTAAAGATAACTGTAAAGATAACTGTAAAGATAACTGTAAAGATAACTGTAAAGATAACTGTAAAGATAACTGTATTAGCCTCCACACCAGCAAATGATATCGTTCTGTTTATTCTACACAAGCGCTGTAGTTTTGTTGTCTGCCGCTTTAAATGCTCGAGCTCTTTAAAGCAGGATGGATTCTGATTGGCTGTCATTGTTTTTATTATTTTTCAGCAAGAAAAAAAAAGTTCTGAAAGTGATTACAATGATATTATTCCTCCGTGTCGTTTTTTTATAGTGGTGGTGTAAACTCTGCTATTTTCATTTAGAATGATTTTTAGAACTATATATTTATCATTATAGTTATTGTCCTTGGTATAAACTGGCCTTTAATGTCATAATTCTAATAAAATACAGAAAAAATAAAATGAAAATTGTACAATTATGTTAAAACATTTTAGTGATCATCTCTATTTCATTTCAAAGTGGAAATGTTGCTACTTTCCTAACCTACAATTGTGGGACATATTTTGGCCCGTGTTTCTAGAACCAGTGATGTACAAACTAGCCTGACTGTGAACCGAAAATGGCTGAATTTACCTTCTCATGTCTGGAGACGGTGACAAAAGGCACTTGCTCTCGTTCTGAGGTCTGGTTCCTCCTCGTCATCTCCTCAATAGGTCCTCTCATCTCTATACAAAACCCAAAGTGAACTATATTAGATTCTCTTATGATTTCACAAAAGGAAACTGGTCTCAGATCATTTCTTCCTCTACTCAGTTTCCATGGAAATGTCTCGTGGGCTGTCGTCAATGCGTTGTACCTCTTGGAACAGAAACATGATGTGTCCTTCCTACGGCCTGCCAATGGGCGTACATTCTGTCCTGCTCCTCATCATCCATTGGTTCAGAGTGGTCTGTGATATCATCATCCAACTGCTCATCATCCAGTCCATCAAGATCCTCAATAGAGATCAGAGCCATTGCCCAAAGTGGCACAGTGAGTGACTGCGAATCAGGAGGTGAATCAGGAAACTCTTAAGCCAGAAAACAAACACTCAATTAACAGTCAGTTATTTAAATGAACAACAGTTTAGTACTTTACACTAACAGATTCACTCATATAAAGCGTATGTAGCGGTATTCAATATTAAATCATCAATCTACCAGTCTTGACTTGCTCTTGGTGTCCAATCCAGGCCTGGTGACTTAGCCTGGATGTAGGACGCTCAGCAAAAATGCAATGTACAAAAACAGTTCTTGAACAAAATATGCATTTGGTGATACACACAGATCTTTCCATCCACGAAATGCATCCCTTAAAAGAGATATAAATTCAGAATTCAGAAGGAAAAAAGGCAGCGCTGTTGGATATAAACTCACAATTCTAAGAAAAAAATTTCATCCACTCACTAGTCTGTTCACATTGTTTCAGAACTGCACGCTCAAACTATTCTAATGGATTTTTTTTTTTTTTAAGACTGAAAGAGTTGTCAGAAGCTTAAAGGTAGGGTAGGCAATTTCAATAGCAATAGCAAGCTAGCTTTGAAAGCATGAGATCCCACTCTCCCTTAAGAGCACTCTACAAAGCCACGCCTCCTTCAGAAGACATGAACACACAGCAGATTCTGCAAAGCGTCAAGACGAGATCCGGCATTAAATTACCTCATGTCTCAAAGCACATAATACAATAATAATGAATGTAAACAACTTACAGAGCTCAGGCTTGTACCACCTGACTGCTGCAGATTCATTTCGACATTAATAGTGTTGACATAGAACCGCATTAGGGCTGCATCAACTATTCGATAAAATGGATAATAATCGATAATGAAAATCATCGACAACGATTCTCATTATCGATTAGTTGGGTCTGCCCACCGTGCACGGAAGACTTCCGCCAGTCGCATCAAATTACAGCACTGAACAATGCATTTATGGACAAAATGCATCTAAAAACAGTGGAGAAAACAGAATGAGCAGCTGCGGGAAAGGTACATGATCAAAGCTGATCAAAACATGATAATTTTTTTATTTTAAGCTTCAAGCTAATGCATTAGCATAATGGCTTGTCCTGTCAGGCGCTTTGACAGATGCATGCATTTCCTCAGCGAAAAATGTATTCTACATTTATATCCTTATCTGTAAATGTTACAAATTCACGTGAGCATTTCCATTTTGCATCCTGACAGTCTGCGTTAAACTTTAACCTTTACTGAATGAGCGCCGGCGCGCGCACCCGCGTCAGACAGAAGAAAAGTTGTAGAGAGGGAGACAATTAATATTTAGTGCAAAAATATTCATTTTGCTGATATATCTGTTGTTTAAAGTTAAATTTAGATTTAAAAATCAACATGTCATTCAAGTATTTTAAGAGAGTATACTGTAAAGGGATAACAACATGTAATTAATTTTAAATCTAAGATGTTTCTTATAGCCTATTTACAGGATACAGTAAGAGGTGACTGTGTCCAGAGTGAATGTGTGTGTTCCTGCAAAACATTTATCTTGCCTGTTGGTTAACACTGAGTTTGTGTTTTTCTTTATTACTATCTTCATTTTTAATGTAGAGTAGAGATTTAAACTATAGTAGTCAACATTTGAAGTGGATCAAAAAAGTTCAAAGTTGTCCAAAGAACTAAGTTGTCCAAAGAAGAAGGTTTTAGGACAACTTTGATAAAGGGTTTTGATCCACTTCAAATGTTGACTACTGTACATTCACATATACAGTGCTTAAAGTTATTCGACATCTGATACCCAATGTATGGTTTGTGCTACAGGTCAGGGCAGCCTAAACTATCGGTACTGGTGCTTACTAAAATCATTTTTCATGTTTCTGTAATGGTTAATCTACCAGTAAGTGTAAGCTCTTTAGTTACAGCAGTATTTCTAAAGCTACAATATAATTATAGTTGTTACCCATGAATTTTTTATTTTACTTCTTTAAAAGAAATGCAGAAAAAAAGTAAAACTCAATATAGTTGTTTTTTCAGATGCCCAATTATCAAAATAATCGTTAGTTGCAGCTCTAAAACGCATAAATCCGAGTCGTGAACAGCTCCCGGTAGAAAGTCACGGATTGCATCTCATAATTACGGTTACGAGTCTTACGACATTGTGTGAACGCAGCGTAAGCTTGTTGTTTTGATTCAGGAGGAACTGTAAAAGGTGGCTGCTGTTTGTTTACAATGCCCGGTGACTGCCTGTGTACAACTCTGCATAGCCATACGGAATGCACTGATTACGTGAGATGGAGTATGGAAATACATATGTTGACAGGTAGTTGCATTCGCACCAAATGCAATCATTGGACAAACATTTTTTGGTCCCGAGACTTCCACAGAAGATATACAGTGTGTACATGTTTTAATGTTTACACCACTTCAATTAATAATTGCTATCAGGATGTGAAGAGAGTTCAACCAGTATAACAAAAAGTAATTATAAAACAAATTGCCCACCCTACCTTTAATAGTGGTTAAATTGAAGTCTTGCCACCATAGCGTAGTTCGTTTACAGCCTGCTTTTTAAAATTCATATATCTCACATATTTGAGACAAAAAAAAAAAAGTCTGACTGAGATGTTAACTCAAAATTGCAGGTTATAAACTCGGAATTGTGAGAAATAAGTTGCAATTGCCTTTTTAATTTTGTGGTGGAAACAAGCTTCAATGGGAAACTTTAAACTAATGATATACAAAAAAAAAAAAAGCAAATATGCATGAAACTGTCTACTAAAATCAACATACAACAACATCTGCATAGACATATAAATAATACTTTACATAACAATAGAAAGTTATTGTCTTGTGGACTTTTTTTATAATCTAAAAAGCATTTTCATGCTGTTGGCATGAAGCATGATCAGTGATAGGGCCATAAGGAAGTGCCAACTAGGTTCCTATTGTTTTGACCCAATAATACTAGCATTCAGTGTGCTTGTTCAGCTCCCTAAGGATCAGAAACATACTTTACTGAACCCACACAGGTGTATTAGTGTAGTAGCAAAGCATGTTTTAACAAAAACATTAGCAATCTCAAAGTTTAAACGATCAGCAATCAGAAAGCATAAATACGAAATAGACAGCAAGGTTCCTCAAAAGCTTCTTGATGAATCAGATTTTGCAAAGCCATCGGGACAAACGGCGGTGCTAACGTTTCATTGTCCGTTCTTCATATAAACATAAATGATGTGAAAAGATTAGCGACTAAATAAGACTGATGTGCAACAGCGCGTGACTGCAGAAGGACGACAGACTGGTCAAGCAACAAAGGGTTTACACGCGACCTTCTTCAAACAATTATTGAATGCACTTTATTATAAATATTGAGAGCCCAGCTTGACCAGTAGGCGGAAATATAGAAAATATTTGAAAAAAAATGAAATAAATGACGCCCAGTGTAAATATTACACACGTCAAACACTTCCGATACATCAAAACGATCGTTTGTGCCGTAACCTAATATTTAACGCAACGTATTATAATGATAATAAGGAATGACCTACTTACCCAGCAGACACAACAAACGCACGACTGCTTAAAGCACTGGGGATTTTATAGCGTCTCACTGCGCATGTGCGGAGGAGTGTCCTATTATTCTCTGCTCCATATGTTTGCAAACACCATTTTAGTGTTTGTATTGAGAGCTTCTGTACGCTACATCGTCTCTTTAGGAATAGCACGCATACAGTGTCCCTAGAGTTGCTCTGGGTTACAAAACTAGCCCAATGACCACAAATATCAAGAATCAAAATAAGCCACTCCCATACCTAAAATACATATTTTACAGTAAATGTTAATTAAAATGACATTAAGTAAAATTAAGTAAAAAAAAACGTTGAAGGAGCGGCCCCCACTTTTTAGCAGAGGTGTAAAGAGTACCTGAAAACCATACTTGAGTAAAAGTACTGATACCTTACATCGAAAATGACTCCACTTCAAGTTACAAATAACCAATTCCAATACGACTTGAGTAAAAGTCTTAAAGTATCTGATTTTAACAGTACTTAAAGGGTTAGTTCACCCAAAAATGAAAATAATGTCATTTATTACTCACCCTCATGCCGTTCCACACCCGTAAGACCTTTGTTAATCTTCAGATCACAAATTAAGATATTTTTGTTGAAATCCGATGACTCTGTGAGGCCTGCATAGCCAGCAATGACATTTCCTCTCTCAAGATCCAATAATGTACTAAAAACATATTTAAGTCGGTTCATGTGAGTACAGTGGCTCAATATTAATATTATAAAGTGACGGGAATATTTTTGGTGCGCCAAAAACAAAATAACGACTTATTTAGTGATGGCTGATTTCAAAACACTGCTTCAAGAAGCTCGTTATGATTCTTCTGTGTCGAATCATGATTCGGATCGCGTGTCAAACCGCCAAACTGCTGAAATCACGTGACTTTGGCGCTCCGAACTGCTGATTCGACACGCTGATTAATTATGCTCCGAAGCTTCATGAAGGGGTGTTTTGAAACCGGCCATCACTATATAAGTCGTTATTTTGTTTTTTTGGTGCACCAAAAATATTCTCGTCACTTTATAATATTAATATTGAACCACTGTACTCACATGAACTGATTTAAATATGTTTTAGTACCTTTATGGATCTTGAGAGAGGAAATGTCATTGCTGGCTATGCAGGAATCACGGAGACATTGTATTTCAACAAAAATATCTTAATTTGCGTAACGAAGATTAATGAAGGTCTTACAGGTGTGGAACGGCATGAGGGTGAGTAATAAATGACAGAATTTTCATTTTTGGGTGAATTAACCCTTTAAGTATTTTACTCGTGCTGAATGTAGGCTCAGAGATGCACTAGTCCTGAGAGACATAGGTTACCAGTGAAACAATTGATTTGTAGGGTGAGAAATCAAGTTTATTTTCGAAAATCAAAATAAAACTGAACACCTCAATGTTGCAATAAATCAAGGTCGACACAACAACCTTTTAAACGTCTACAACCTCTCAGGTCTCAGTTGAGCTCAAGTGCACAGAAAGGCCATAAGTAAACCAATATCCTTCAAAACGGTCTTGTCTATATAGCGGATAAATAAAACAATGTTAAGTAAAATTAAATAGTCAAAGTCTACTGTATGTGCTGGTTTGAGCCTCATCACCAGCTGCAGTCATTTCCTCATCTAATAAATAAAACATCTGCGATCAGCAACTACCTGCTAATGCACTCTTATTCAAGTAAAGTATCCTTGTTGACAAGTTTTGGGTGAGTAAAGGAAAAATGCACAAGATATAGTACCTTCAATGCCCTTAGATGGCGATATCACTTCTTTATATCAGAAATAAACTGCTGCAGAAAAATTGAGCTGCCATGAAAAATGTAATTTGTAATTGCATTACACATCACAAATGTAGCGGAGTAAAAAGTACATTTACTTGCTCATAAATGTAGTCAAGTAGAGAGTAAAAGTTGCCAATATCTTTGATACTCAGTACAACTACAAAGTAGCCAAAAAGATACTTTAGTACAGTAACTAATTACATTTACTCAAGTACTTTACACCTCTGCTTTTTAGCCAATCGGAAACACTGTCAAACTTGTGAGTTTGTGATTTCTGACCATAGGTTGGTTAGTGTAGGCAGGATTTTAGAGAGAGGGGTGTGTGGCTTGTGCAGGGATGATGTAATTTTGTAGGCCAAAACCCACTGTGTGTCCCAATTCGCATACTTAAGCACTATGCTGTTTTTTATAGTAGACCTTATGTAGCCCCGCCCCTTTTCAGCGTTGCGCTCGTTGTCTTTTGACTTCCGGTTTGTATTTCCACAGCGATATTTCATTTATGAATGAACTGCTCGTTTTAAAATCTTCCCGATCTACTGACATTTGTTTAGACATCTGCTTTAAACATAACAATGCTCATGATAACTTTCATTAACTCTACAGCAAGTAAATCCACTTAACCAACTAATTATTCTTTGACAGCGATGCCATAGAAATGTACAGAGCTACCTTAAAACGGAAGTTCAAAGACAATTTTATAAAGATGGCGGCGCGCTTGTTTCTCTGGTAAATAAGGTCTATAGAGTGAAGGTGCAACTTTTTGAGCAATGCTGCCGGGCAATTTTGCCGAGCGATGCTGCTTGGGCACTTTCCCATTAAAAATGGGCAACAAATTTATATCTGGATACTTTTGATCGAAATTTGTTGCCCATTCTCAATGGGAAAGTGCCCAAGCAACATTGCTCAGCAAAATTGCCTGGCAGCATTGCTCAAAAAGTTGCCCCGTGTATCATCACCTTGAGTAGTGTGTTCACCATGAAAATTCAAAAAAGAAAAAGTGTGCTTTAAATACCTGAATGATGCACTTAAAGTCACCATAAAATCAAAATTGACAATTCTTGCTTTATGTAATATTGCAGTAGCCTATTTATTATAAATCCGTGCACATCATTTTTTTTTTATTCACATGCCTCGTAATCTTGAATCAAAATAACTTCCCCTTCCTCTCTCATCTCTTCTCTGATGATGTGTTTACTGGCTCAAGGGCGGGGCAAGCTGTCACTCACATGAGATCCACCAATAGCAATCAATTCCCCATGGACAAAATCACCCTATATTTGTTCTTGTTCCAGACGCCGTTTCACTAGGATATATATGTCACAATAGGGAAGAAAAGACTGTTGCAACTTCCATTTCATGCCGGCATTAATTAACCAAAAAAAGAAGTGTGGAATGTTGGACACTTCATGTACTCTCCGGTCACAGCTTTAAAGGGTTATTTCACCCAAAAATTAAATTTCGGTGTTTAATTACTCGCCCACATGTCGTCCCAAACCTTAAGATTAAGATATTTTTGATGAAATCCGAGGGTATCTGATCCACACATAGGCAGCAACGACATTGCACATTTTGAGGTCCAGAAAGGTACTAAAGACATTATTAAAACCGTCATTGTGACTGCAGTGGATCAACCTTTATATCATGAAGCAACGAGAATACTTAAAAAGTATTCTTGTCGCTTCATAACATTAATTTTGAACCACTGCAGTCACGTCGATAGTTTTAACAATGTCTTTAGTACCTTTCTGGACCTCAAAAGGTGCAATGTCGTTGCTGCCTATGTGTGGATCAGATACCCTTGGATTTCATCCAAAAATATCTTAATTTGTGTTCCGAAGACAAACGGAGGTCTTACGGGTTTGGGACGACATGAGGGTGAGTAATTAATGACAGAAATTTCATTTTTGGGTGAACTAACCCTTTAATTACGTAGTGGAGAGGGAGGGGCAATTAGACTCTGATGTTAAAATGACAAAATAAACATAAAATTCATACACTACACCAGGGATGTCAAACTAAAGTCCCTTTCAGGCAAGTCATTTCACTCAGCAGCCATCTTTGAAGAACTATTTTAATCATGCAAGTACAGCTCCTATCTCTTTGAATGGGGAAACATCAAATTCTCCAAAACTGTTCACCAAGGTTACGATCAAATTTCATATTTTAAATCATCAATGAAATCTGACAACAACTGTCTCATAAATCTGGTTTCTTATGCTCAAATAGCATTAAAAAAGCTTTCGGGGTGGACCAGCCAATACGCATACGCAGTCCCAAGTGGCATCTCAGAACACTGACTGTTTCTATAGTAACTGGATCTTCTAATGGCAGCTGCATTGACGCAATGACTTCCAATTGGCAACTGGCTCTTTTATTTAGAAGGCGGGACTTATTCTGCCATATTGGGTGTTGCACTTTCTCCCATAATACGAGTGCACCGTCTTTGCATATCTAAAGTCTTTGGTCAAACTCGGTTCCTGGAGGGCCAATGTCCTGCAGAGTTGGACTCCAACCCTAATTAAACACACCCAATACAACTAATCAAGGTCTAGAAACTTCCAGCAGTTTGACACCTGTGGAGTACACGGTTGAGTACATAGTGCATAGTATTTGTGCATAGTGTGTTATTTGGTCACAACTCTGGAAACGAGTTAGCATTTTAGCACTTCCGGATCCATTGTCCTGAATCAATGGGATTCTCATGCTCTCTCTCTCTTTTAAATAGGAGCATTCACACGTATTATTACTTATTTCTGTCTTAGTAAAAGTCAGATATTTACAGTAACAAGGATATTTTCAATAATCTGAGTAAAATCAAGCATTGACATATAGCAAAATGAAAAGCATGTTGCATGATTTCACTAAAACTTTTTATTTCAATTAAACCAAATCAGACAGTCGAAGCATCTAGATTTTGCCCAGCAATTGACTCTCAAATCATATTACAAACAAATCTCAGCAGCCGGAGCCCTGAGAAGTCCATGGACACTGGAGCATGAAATGATTGGAAATTCTACACAGGATAACCAAGTCCTCTTTAACAATGAAACTGGCTGTTCAATAACACATGTGAACTGTAAAGCTCGCACATGGTTTTTGTAGTACAAATAACAAACCAATAAAAGTATGTATTCAAATTCCATATATACAGATTCCATATATATTCAAAATTTTATTTGCGATTTAAATTTGAAAAAATGACAAGGTGTTGGCTTTTGAAACTTGCACAGAGTAAAAAAACACAGGCAGTTACAGACACAGGGGCACTATAAATTAGGACATATTCATAACATAATGAATGAGCAACTGAAGTAAATGACTGACGTGCATGACTGATGAATCAGGTCAGGAGGAACACAACACCTCTATGGAGCTCTGTTTGAACAATGCTCGTGCACTGGGTTTCTTTTAGGGTTTTTTGTCATGGGAGGTCAAATTTCACTGCTAAATATGTGTCAAAGGATATTGAATACCTGAGAGAATGAGCCAGGTGGATTTCTGGTCTTTCCCACTAGGGTTAAAATCACTCATTACATGATTCAAAACTGTACACAAAGCCTCCCATATAGCAGCCATCACACTCCAGTGTTTTCAACATAAAATATTACATTTTGCAAGTAATATTTAGGCAGTTGTTATAGATTTTAAGAAAGTTTAAAGGGTTAGTTCACCCAAAAAATTACAATTCTGTCATCATTTACTCAGCTTCATCTGATTGTGGTAATAATATAAAGTGCCTATCGATTATGGAAGGTTGTTTCCACCATGGAATAAAATCAAGGTAACTGTGACACAATTCTCACAATTTTGACTTTTTTCTTGCATTTGTGAATTTATATCTCACAGTTAAAAGGAAAAATTCTTAATTGTGAGATGTTGTTGTTGTTATGTCCCATCAGCTTGGATTCGAGTCTTGGTGACTTAATAGACTAAAGAATTAAAAAGGTTTCGGTTTTTTGCTAGTCTGATGAAATCCTCCAGGGTCTGTCCTGTTGTCATTGTAATCGTATAGATCCATCTCATTGGTGGTCTTCCTCTGCACCTTGTACCCTCGATCTTTCCAATCATGATATCCTTTTGCAGTGATCAAACTTGTAATTACGAGAAAAAAGTCAGAATTGTGTGATATAAACTCGCAATTGCGAGGAAAAAAGTCTGAATCATGAGATGTAAACTCGTAATTGTGAGGAAAAAAGTCAGAATTATAAGATGTAAACTCATAATTGCAAGAAAAAAGTCAGACTTGTGATATAAATTCGCAATAGTGAAGAAAAAAGTCAGAATTGTGATGTAAACTCGTAATTGCGAGAAAAAACAGAATTGTGAGATAAATTCACAATTGTGAGAAAAAAGTAAGTTGTGAGATAAACTCGTAATTGCAAGAAAAAAAAACTGAATTGTGATATAAACTTGCAAATGCAAGAAAAAGTCAGAATTGTGATGTAAATTTGCAATTGCGAGGAAAAAAGTATGAATTGTGAATTAACATCATTCTTTAACAAAAATCATTCTATATTTAATTCATACAGTCTATGCAGTGTTTTATTTTTACATTTGACTATTCAATTTCTGTAGTATTTTGTACTTGAATATTAGATAGAGCTACCTGAAAAACTTAAAGTACTGTTTATTTCATTTGTGTCTTTGTCACATATGGAGGACCAGGAGTGCCAGATAAAAATAAAACGAAGAATCAATTAATTAATTTAATAATTCAAACATAAAAATGTATATAAATTAATCCATTTTTATGTGGGCAAATTAATAGACATATTTAAAGTTGTTTATTTAATTACTGTTTTTAAATATAGTTTAATAAAACATTAAAACATTAAAACATCATGTCCTCTCCCGGTCACCGTACTAACTGTCCAATGACAGTGCGTGTTACTAGTGTGAGATGATTGGCTCTTCAAATTGAGGCGAAAGTTGATTGGTTGCTTCCACGTGTGTACTGTCCAATGGCATTTTACCACTGGATTGACAAATGGATAAAGAAAAGCATTTGGCAAACCGACAAAGAAAAGCAACTGGTAAATAGAGAGAAAAAAGCATTTGCCAAATTCTTTTTAAAAAGGCGATTTAAATGCGCATTTAAAATGATGTACTAATGATCTTTTTATTGTTTTATTGATCTACGTTTTAAAAAATGAATTAAATAACCCGTTTTAAATTTGTCTATTTATTTATACATTCAAAAAAGATTTTTAAAATTTAATGTTTTAATGTTTTATTAAACTATATTTAAAAACAGTAATTAAATAAACAACTTTAAATATGTCTATTAATTTGCCCATATAAAAAGTGATTCATTTATATACATTTTTATGTTTAAATTATTAAATTAATTAATTGATTCTTCGTTTTATTTTTATGTGGCACTCCTGGTCCTCCATAGTCACAATGCAAAAAGGCACCATATAAGTAGTGCTTACGACTCATACAATATACTCTTATTCCACACCGGCTACCGCATATTCAGTAGATTTTGGAGCAGCAGCAGAGGGAAAGATTATCAATTAACTTCTTCACCCTCAGAGAAGATATGCAATTTGGTCTGTACAGTATGACTTTAGTGCACAAGTTGCACAGACTACTTTTATAGAGGTTTTTATTGTTTTTGGAGTTTGGTAGCACCCATCTCTATTCACTTATGCTGTATGGAAAAGATCTGTGTGAACACAGCTAAATTTGTGGTTCACATGAGAGTGAGTACATGATGAGTTTTCATTTAAGGATGAACTATTCCATGAAGAAAGAGAAACATGCATGATTTATATGAGTGTGTGAGAGAATGTAAAATGAAAAGCCAAAAACGTTCATGATTTAAAGCACATGAACCACATGAACATGAAGCTTCCAACTTATACAAATCTAGTGAGAAATGAGTCAGAACATATATGTATTTTTCATTAGTCTGTGCTTTTGTACAGCTCCACTGTGCTTGAGCTCAGAGGTCTGCTGTTTCTCAGCGTCTTCACTGCCCCCGAACCCTGTGGCGAGACAACCAACAAATCAATATTACTTAATCTTTAAAACAAATCGAATTAATTCCAGAGCTCACACATCTATTCAGCCTGAAACTAGGTTACAAGTCAATTTCGTATGAATTCGTAAAATGTGAATTATGCAAATACGAATGATTATTAGCAAAAAAGTAAGCATGAAGATCCACCCTAAACATACCCATCACTGGGGCGTAAGCAGATTGAACGAATTCATATGAATTAGACACCAATTCGCTAAAACACAAAATACTTATGAATATTGTTATTTCCATGTGATTGTGTTGATCTCAAATGACGAAATGATCTCAGAATGTTCTGGCAAGGTTCTCTTAAAGAAACATTTTTCCAGTAACATTAATAAAACATTTGTTCAGAGTTATCTGGTCTTTAATAATGTTCTAAAAACGTTAGCACTACTAGTTACTACTTGTTTCAGAATGTTCAGAGAACATTCAAAAGTAATGTTCCCAAGAAAAAGTGTTTTTAAAACATTTAAAAAAATTGATGTTTTGAACGTTCAGAGAACATTCAAAAATAACGTTTTCATAACTTAATGGGAACGTTAGCAAAAACATTTCTAGAACATATTTTATGTTATCTGGGATCCTCCCTAATTCATCTCACCTGAAAAGAGTCGTCCTCATCTCCATTACTGTTCAGGTAACCGAGGGACGCGGCTCTCTTCATACTGTGCGGGATGAAAAATAACTCAGTCATTGCATTTAACCCTTAACCCCTTACCAGGCAACCCTCATTCTGGCAAGTGGGGCATAAATGACATACCAAAAATTTAAAGGTTGCTGTTCATAAGTCATTCTGGATTGACACATAATCAACATATATTTAGAAAGCTAACGCTTGGGAGTTTACAGTTCAAGAGTCTTCAGTTCTACAGTTCATTAACAGTTGTTATTAATATGAAAATATATAAGCTCAAACATAAAAAAAACAAAAATAAAAGTTTTAAGAATATAATTTTTACATGTATAAAAATAGTATGTAAATACTATATAACAACTTATAACCACAATTAAGGTGAAGCCACAAGTGTGGTCATGTTTCATTTAAAATTTGAGGATGATATCTCTAAAACTATGCATTTGATTAAACATTTTCTAAGACCATGTTATGTGTATTTTTAGAGAAGGCCAATAAAAACGCTAATAAAATGATTTATGGCAACTATAACTCCCCTGCACTCTAATGTCTGCTGCGGAGAACTGTCCCATTCACAATTCTATTGTTCTCTCTCAACGAATATTAGCACCTCTGCTGGTATGAGACTTAATCTTCATTATTCTTTTATCATTATTCTTTTGTTTTTATTCAGCCATTATTAGCCTTTATTGCCTGCCCATCCACATCACTATTACCTGAAGTCTTTCTAACAAAAAAAAACATAAAAACATATTCTTGGGACCTTATGTGAATTGAGCCCTTATGTGTAGATATAGCTCCTGGCACAGCAGTTGCATTAGAGCTACAATTAGCATCAAGCTACATAACACAATTTAAAAGATTAATATTACGCTTTTACTCAAAACCCACTTTAAACCACCATCAAGTGTTTGTAATAACTTCCAACTGCGATCTAATATGGGTTTGTTCATATAATGTTGTTGAAATATATTATATTTAACATTTTATATGGAGCTAATCGCTACAACTGCTTAGCATGTGTACTGTAAACATTCTTTATTCATATGAAAATACCCCAAATCGTATGAAAATCACACACAAATCATATACTATCATAATTGTGTGTTTATTCTCTTTCTGACATGTAGAAACTTTTGGCTTTGTTTTTCACACTGCAAAGGTAGAAGTTTAAACAGGACGTGGTCATGCAGAAGGCAGGAATTATTCCATGTCAGCCCTAGATGGAATCAGCGTCATAACTCAAACACAAAACCCAGTGTTACGGTTTAACTGGTTACCGTGTTAAGATGTGACCTTACTCCATGTGAACGATCGGCCGCAGATTCGTCAATTCTGAAAGCCTGTGCAATATGTTTTATTTATAAAACCTTTGGTTTTATTATAACGATTAAAAAATAAGGGATTTCATTACTTGTAATGGCAAAAGTTTGTTTAACAAAAATGCCCAAAAAATCATACTTGATTTGTACATCTGTCAAGTTCCTGTTCACTCCGGATTTCCCATTAATCCTCCCTTGCCTATCACATGCACTCACTCCACCAATCACCTATTGCCACATACTCCTGAAGCTCTTTACCTGGACTATAAAGGACTCTCACTCACACACACACATTGCGAGGTCTTGCTTACTCCTGTAACAATTCCGAGCGTTTATTCCCTGTCTGCCTATCTGTTCTTGATCCTGTCTGGTTACCCGTTTATGATTCCTTGCTGCATACCTCTGGACTGTTTATTGTTTCCTGGACTGCGAATGATATCTGCCTGCCTCAATCCACCTGCCTGTACCTTGACTACGATTCTGCCTGTCCCTGCTGTTCCTGTCTGCCCCTGTTTGATCATGCCTGTACGACCACGCTCACCTTTCAATAAAGCTTTGCATATGGATCTCTGCCTGAGTCCCACCTCGTTACAACATCAATAACCTCATACATTCTGTCGCTATGTAACAGCTCATCGCGATAAGACACTTTAACATTAGGTTGACTGCTTTTTTTTAATGCAGTTCAAGCCTAATTTACTGGCACTTCTGTTAACAAACTTTTGCCATTACATGTAATTAAATTCCTTATTTTTTAATCTTTACAATAATACCAGCATCATGTAGTGCAAGATTTAATTATAAAGGACGTATTGCATAGGCTTTCAGAATTGACGAATCTGCGTCCAAACTTTCACATCTGGCGTAAGGTCAACATGGTAACTTAACACGGTAACCAGTTAAATTGTAACACCAGAACAAAGCAGACAGACATCGCTCTGTACCCCGTTTTAGCTCTTCAGATTGCATAATTCAGAGGGAAATGAAAAGAAGTGATATTCTGTATGAAGAAATATTTTGCAAACATGCGAGAATAAATCAATATTTCTCCAAATATGCACATTTTTGGACTAAAAGCCCTAATGGAGTTGTGTAAATGGCTGTGTAAATGCAAATAAACCGCAGCAGGGGTGACTGAATATGAGTGTGTTTTTATTCTATTCAAAATATCAGTTACTGATTTATTATTTTGCACTCCTGACATAAATTAAGAAATTACTGTCACTGCAACCGAGTTTTATTATAAACAGTGGTCAATTATTGAAACTGGAGCCTTCTAATGATACACAGTTTGTCCATATGACGTTAAGAATGTGGTTTTAATGTGCAAAGAATGTTAAACGACTATAATCTGAGTGACGGATTCAGGCTGTAAACATGATGTTTAAAGGTCATCACCGTTACAATATACATTAATATTCATTAATCACTGTGTTTATGTGTCTCACTTTGTGTTGCGAGGTTCAGGTGGCATAGTTCCTTGGATTTTCTTCACCAGCATCTCGCTGCTTCTGCGCAGGACTTCCCTGAGTTTACCGAAAGAGCCGCTTCTCCTGAGAGTTCCATCCTGAACACATACACAATGTTATGTTAAATCCTTTGTTATATTTTGTATAAAAACTATATGTATACTCTGTATAATTAATTACACAGCATGGAGGTTTTTAATTTTTTTTCATGGAATACTGCAGTATTTATTATAAATGAATTATCCATACACACATCATTATTTTTTTTTTTAAATTCATATGCCTCGTAATATTTAATCAAAATAACTCCCCCTCCCTCTTGCAGTGACATCTTTTCTCTGATGACGTGTTTACTGGCGCGAGGGCGGGACAACCTGCCACTCACATGAGATCCACCAATAGCAAACCACAACCATCCAATCAATTCCTTATGAACAAAACCATACATTTGTTCTTTTTTTTGTTGGACAGAAAATGGAATTAATTATTATGTTGACCACTCTCAACTCACAAGTATCAGTGTAATTTACACAAAGCTAAGATACTATCATGCCTGACCTCCACCAATATATGGCAGTGCACTATTCTTTGTAACTTTTCAGATTTTGATTAAAGATTACCACGACAAACAATTTTTTTCTGTGTATTTACTTGCATGGATTAATTGTTCACCACAAGACTAGTAATATGCGCTAACAAAGTAAATAGGGTCAATTTTGATTTCATGGTACTGGAAGAACAGCAAAGCTAACATTAGCTAAAGAAATACTGAATGCTCTTAAAGGTGCAGTATGCGATTTCTGAGAAATATTTGGCCTGTCTAATTAGCCACAATTGCGGTTTCTGTAATTGATCACTTGTCTACTTATATGATGGATTTCCAGACTTTGGCCAAAGTGTTTCAAAAAAAAAATTGTTTACTCAATGGGACACACTTAAAGGTGCAATATGTAATATTTTTGCAGTAAAATATCCAAAAACCACTAGGCCAGTGTTATATATTTTGTTCACTAGAGTACTTACAATATCCCAAATGTTTCCAACTATTTGTAAATCGTGAGAAAATTGCAATTTTAACCAAGGCTCCGGGACGTGTGAGGAGTCGCCTGTCAATTGCGTCATACCCACGTTACCCCTCGGTCTGCCTCGGTTTCCATTTTTATTTTGTAGAAACCATGGAAACACAAAAGATGCTTTAATATATTACACATTTTAATAGACAAGGGAACAGCTGTTTTGATATATTTATAGACAGAAAACTTTGTTATATAGCTCAACACGTCTAATCTTATTGTTTAAATCTAATTTTATTGATTTTTTTTTTTTTTGCAAGTACCATGCTTTACCATGCCTCAGAGAAAAACACTTTTTTTTCAAGTAGCTAACATAGCATAATCAGATGCAGCTTTATTTTTAGTAACAGTAAAACAGAATTTTCTCCATCGTACAATATGTCTTAAAATGAATTGCATGCCATTTATCAACATAAGCCATCCAATATTTAATATGATATTCTAAAATCGATCTAACGTTAGCTTACTGCAGTGTGCAACGACTGTCTCACAGCAGCCGCTGAGCGAACGGTATATCATTTTCAACACAATCAAATGTATCTAATATAATAAACAGAGCTGCGTTACCTCATACTCATGACCGGAAAAGTTCTGCTCTGCTTCATACTACAGTAACGTTAATAATCACATCCATGAACATGATTTCTTCCCGAGTCCTATCCCTATTCTTTTGCACCCTCCGTTGAGGTGAACACCACATGTCCCAAGATTCCACTCTCAAACTTGGCGTCATCAAGCTACGCCTTTGTTTTGAATAGGATTCTACCGACCTCTAGCGGACAAAATTCTTACATACTGCACCTTTAATCACTGTCTGCTTTTGATGCTTCATTTCCAAACATTTTACAAACTACATATAATCTCTGCAGTCTCTGCACCAATAAAATGTGCACTTTACAAACAAATAATATTAAATTAGTTAAACTTACACTGGAAAGTTTTCCTAAACATGATGTAAAAATGGGGGAAAATAAGTTCCTGAACATGATGAATTACTGGATACGCTTATCCTCAAAGACCACTCTGAAGTGATATTAGAGATGTGTAAAGCGCTTTGCCATTTTTCAGACATGGGAATGTCTTATGCACTTATTTACCGTAAGTATGCATATTTGGACAGGCTCACTGCTGATATCTAAAATTGACCCCAAAAAACACACCCCTTCATTGCTCCGCCCCCAACATGCATGAACATGCAATCGAAGAGTGGATGACGTCTCTTTATCAAAGCTGAAGTGGAGCAAAATAATGCTTTTTGAAAAATAAAGAGAAGATGAAGAACGAATGACAAGAATAAACAAAAAAAAAGAACATACAGTACACAAGAGTATATATAAGCAAGAGTTGGTTGTTAGTTGCCAGCAGCACACACTCAAAACCAATTTTACTCATGTATGGAGCAGAAACAATGCAACCTCTGCGTCCGTTTTCAGGCCTTCCTGCTTAGGTTTCTCCAGTGCTGAAAAGCTTTTCTAATATTAATGCGGGTCCTAAAGCTCTCGCCTGATCATAACCCTTCTTTTTCTAATGATATTCCTCTGAGCTTTTCTTTTTTTTTAATGTCTCTCAGCCATCTCTCTTTCTACAGTCTTTTGTTCAAATCTCCCTCTCGCTCACTCTCTCTCCTCCTGGACACGCCCCCTACTGCTGATTGTCTTGGGTGTTGTGGCGCTTGGTCAATCCACTTTCAACAACGCTTCCCAGAATTCGCTTACTTAACCTTTAACTTTGTAAATATGACAATTATTGTCTTTTATATTATGTTATGTACACTAATACAGTAAATTAACAAAGCTATAGATTGTAAAATTACAGGTGCAGGTCATATAATTAGAATATCGTGAAAAAGTTTTTTTTTTTTTTTTTTTTTTTTTTTAATTTGTTGATTAGAGCGTACAGCTAATGAAAGTCCAAAAACCAATATCTCAAAATATTAGAATATTTACATTTGAGTTTCATTAAATGACCATCCCTACAGTATAAATTCCGGGTATCTCTTGTTCTTTGAAACCACACTAATGGGGAAGACTGCTGACTTGGCAATGGTCCAGGAGACAATCATTGACACCCTCCACAAAGAGAGTAAGACACAGATGGTCATTACTGAATGTGGTGGCTGTTTACAGAGTGATGTATCAAAGCATATCAAATGCAAAGTTGACTAGAAGGAAGAAATTGGGTAGGCAAAGGTGCACAAGCAACAGGGATGACCACAAGCTTGAGAATACTGTCAAGTAAAGCCGATTCAGACACTTGGGAGAGCTTCACAATGAGTAGAATGAAGCCGGAGTCAGCGCATCAAGAGTCACCACACTCAGACATCTTCAGGAAAAGGACTACCAAGCCACTTCTGAAACAGAAACAACGTCAGAAGCATCTTACCTGGGCTAAGGAGAATTAATAAGGAGGATTGTGTTTTATTAAGTGCAAAGTAAATGCAGCCATCTTCCAGGAGATTTTGGAGCACTTTATGCTTCCATCTGCTGACAAGCTTTATGGAGATGCTGATTTCCTTTTCCAGCAGGACTTTAGAACCTGCCCACAGTGCAAAAACCACTTCCAAGTGGTTTGCTGACCATGATATTACTGTGCTTTATTGGCCAGCCAACATGCCCGACCTGAATCTATGGGATATTTTCAAGAGAAAGATGAGAAACAGTCGATCCAACAATATACAGATGATCTGAAGGCTCAATAGTGCCTCAGCAGTGCCACAGGCTGATCACTTCCATGCCACACTTCACTGATGCTGTAATTTGTGCTAGGAGCAAGTAATTTGCTGTAATATGTGCTGCCGACCAAGTATTGAGTGTACAAATGAACATACTTTAAAGAACTTGAACTTTTCTGTTTTGAAAATCCATTTTTTGATTGATCTTAGGAAATATTCTAATATTTTGAGATACTGGATTTTGGACTTTCATGAGCTGTACGCTCTAATCATCAAAATTAAAAAAAAAAACAACTTTTGAAATGTTTTACTTTACATGTAGGGAATCTAGAATATATGAAAGTTTCATTTTTAAAAATAATTTACAATAAAAAAATGAACTTTTTCACGATATTCTAATTATATGACCAGCACCTGTAAATGCTTCTTTTTTTAATCACTCAGCTACTAGCTTAGCAAACCTTTTTTGTTAGATATTGGGTATTTGTTTTTTAGCATTTTTTTTTTTTTTAGCATTTTGGGTAGTTATTTGGTTAATAATTTGAAAATGGCCAAATCTTGGCTGATTTGTCAGTCTGGTCGATCTATCACTAGCAATAATATCTAATGAGACACCATTAAAGGGGCCTGTATGCCAATGTAAAGTGGTAAATGTGTTAAAAGTACCTTATATTAGAAAAGAACTGGATCACTGCAATGTAGTTCTGAGCCCAGCAGATGGCAGAAAATGTTTGTTTTTGCAGACACGCTACTGCTCCACTCTACGGTTATGCAACAAGGGTTTACTAGGTTGGTTAACTATAGCATTACTGCTTTATTGTTGATGTGGAAATCCAATACACTGAGTTAAGCATTAAATCCATGAAATCTGAGATACGCATTGGAGTTACAGAGTTGCCCAGCAGAAATCAGCTATGCAAACAGTCCTTAATGAAATGCTAAATCCAACATCATAATAAAATCAAAAGGATTTAGACAGCATATGTGCGCTTGAGTCCTGAAATAACCCTTCTCTTTCTACTTTAATCCATACTTTGTGCTGTCATGGTGAAGAAAACGGAGGCAAATGCCAGCTGTGTGACCACTGCCAGTGACAGAAACTAGGTCACAGTGTGGGTGAGTGGCTCCAATAAAACATTCACGTATAATTTACATTTATGCACAGAGAGAGAAGAGAGAGAGAGAGAGAGAGAGAGAGAGCCCAGGCCACTAATTCCAAGTCTTTATTGGGTTAGATGTCATATGAGGTTAATGAAGACATACATCACTGTGCAGAAAGAGCCACATATATATATTTATACACACACACAGTCGAAACATCCCATGAATCTGCAGCGAGGCCTTGAATTCTACAGTCACACTAATTCACGAAACCTGGCTGATCTGCTGTATCGCATAAGGGGAATGGTAAACACATACAGTAAATACATTTTGGTTAATTTAGACATCAACAATTTACTAAAATTTTTTCGCACACAGACAACAACATTGTCAAAACGATCCCCGTTCACCCATTTCTACGAAAAACACTAAAAACGCTGTATTATTAATGCCAGGCCAGTAGTTGGCGATGTCACTTTTCAGGGCCCTAAAACGCCATTGTTGTGTAAATGAACGGCCAAAATGCATGAAAAGTTTTCATTTTTTAGTTGAAAATGGTGTCGTGTAAACAGACCCTTAAAGATGAAGTCTATGCCACTAGCGGAACCAAATGGAATAAAAAAATAATAATTGAAAGATAATTAAAAAATAACTCGATTTTCTGAGGAAAATGTGATTGTAAAATTCACCGCCTCTACTGTTGTCATATTGAGCAGATTTTGACTGAACCTTTTCCTCTTTCTCAGAGTCACGTCTTTGGCAACACAAAAGCCTATGACGAATGAGTTTAGCCTACTTGACACATAACCAAGTAAACATTTTTCCTATCCAATTCTGTCTTCAAAATTAAACACACACACATTTTCGTATAAGTACAAACACATTATGTCATGTTGGGACCAAATGGAATCTGCATTATAATATACTGTGGGGTCCAAAAGTTTGAGACCATACAATCTGGGAATGTAGGTATAAATGTAAAACAAAGAAAAGATATTGAATAAAATAAAGAAATAATTATGATTCTGCATTACTTTTAGGTCAGTCACTAATAAAAATGTAGATAATGTTCACCCAAAAAATGAAAGTTCTGTAATCATAGATAGTTTGAGAAATGTATATGGTTTTTTTTGTCCACACAATGGAAGTCAATGGGCACCAGAACAGTTTGGTAACCAACATTCTTCAAAATATCTTCACTTGAGTTTTACAGAAGAAAGTCATAAAGGTTTGGAATGACATAAATGATGACAGAATGTTCATTTTTAACATCATCTTCTTAACATTCACAAGTGATGCTGGACAAAATGATCAGCAGGTTTTGTTCATGTCAGCTTGAATGCTGCTGCAGCAAACCAAATATTAAGACATTTTTAAATTTATGTTAAGTTTCCAGCTTAACCAATCACAACTGTTATGCTGATAATATAATTTGTAAAATAAAATAAAACAAAACAATGTATTCTTTTGATTAAAAATGTTTCAGGCTTTTGGGCCACACTGTATTTCTATATACACTTTCCTTTTGCTACTGCAGATTAAAAGTTAATATATCTGGAGTGGCGCTGTACTGTAAGCACCTGGCTATATATTAACAAAAATATCTGCTGAATAATATTTTATAACAGGACATGTATTAAAGGATATATTTGCTTCATTCTGTAGTTTGTATAGTCACACTTTATATTACAGTGTTCATTATATAGAGTATTTAAGTCAAGTCAAGTTTATTTATACAGTGCTTTTCACAATGGACATTGTTTCCATAAGGTCCTCATTTAGCAGTTAATTTAAAAGGAATTGTGTTTGTCTGTAAACCCCTGATTATTATTGATTAATAATTCTGAATTATATGTACTCCCTGTGGAATATTTGTAAAACTTGTAATTATAAATTTCCATTATTATTACTATAGTTTATTATAAGTAACATAATAACAGTAGGCTACATGTTACACTGACACTGTAATTTAAAGTGTTAATTTTAGTTTGAATAATGTGGTAACTGTAACATAATGCAAATGCTGATGGGTGAATCTCACAAAGTAATGTATTTCACTCCAAAATCAAAGGCAAGAAATAATAATTTATATAATACAGCATAATACAGTACTGTATAAAATTAATGAAATGTAGTACAAAAATACTAAGCTTACACTACTTTAAGTTTGGGGTCTGTAAGAATTTTTTAATAAAAAAATTAATACTTTGATTCAGCAAGGATGCATTAAATTGATCAAAAGTGACAGTAAATATGATAGATAGATAGATAGATAGATAGATAGATAGATAGATAGATAGATAGATAGATAGATAGATAGATAGATAGATAGATAGATAGATAGATAGATAGATAGATAGATAGATAGATAGATAGATAGATAGATAGATAATATAATTTAAATCATATATTTTGTAATTGTAATAATAATAACATTAGGAATTTTCTAGGGGAAATGCGCTTAACTGTCATGAAAATATAATTTTGATTTAGCCTGTTCATGAGATTCACTCTGCTGATCTGACAGGTGTGTTTCAATTAGGTTGTATATAACAGTTAATAAATCAGTGTTATACAGTTAACAATGTAGACATGAAAACAGACAATGCAGAGAACAGGGAAGAATGAGCAAACGAGTAATCAGCAGGTGGAAGAATGGGGGAAAGAGAGGCTAAGAATACACAGGGATGTAAGATGATATCCCATCAGCCCTAGCAAAGCTGTGCTGCCAGGGCTGCATCCAGCAGAGAGGAAACAGCACAGGGATCCAGTTAGATCAGGCAGCAAATTTGATTTGTTGTAAGAGCAGAAAGAGGAAGATGATGAGAGCTTAGGCCTAATGCAGAGAGAAAGAGAGAGAGAGAGAGAGAGAGAGAGAGAGAGACACAAAAGCACAAATGAGACAGGAACATCAGGAGGAAATCAATGAAAAGTAAAGGCAGTGTGTCTATCCATAAAGACATATAAAGACATTCAAGTCTATTAGTATCTCAAGAAGGACTGAACCAGCAATAAGCAACGAGAGGATGTCTGTTACAGTGATTTTACCGTGGTAAAGGGGTGAGCTTGAGATACAAACACACAAAAAAACGTTTTTTTTCTTCTGGAATACGATCGTTGCACTTTTTTGATGTGCAGTCGATTTGAATTTTAACTTCTATTTTATAATCACAGATGTTTAATTGTATGGTAGGATAAAAATAGCTTTGCAGTAATTACTGATCATAGTTGTGCATCAAAACATTGGTAATGTAATAATAGTGTCAGTGGTCAGGGTTTTGTGGGTAAGGAGAGAATGAATGCTACTGGTGAGTCACATATCACTGATGTCACACAGGATATGACATCAACAGGAGACTACGGCCACCCTGGCAGACTGAACAGGCTGCAATGCAGCACTAACCACCACAGGCTATGTCAGTTTTTAAAGTGGCATCAATCCCACAGCTTTAATGCTTTTGTAAAACGATTTTAAAGATAACTATATTAGTGTCTACTACACTAACGCACAAAATCGTTCTGTTTATTCTAAGCGCTCACTGCATTTTGTCGTCTGATGCTTTAAATGCTTTTTAAAGCAGGAAGGAATCTGATTGGCAGGCAATGTTTTTATTGTTCACCAGCTGGAAAAAAGCGCTCTGAAAGTGATTCCAACCATATTGTTTCTCTGTGACGTTATTGTTATAGTGGTGGTGTGAACTGTATTTTATTTATTTTTTTGTTAAAAGGATAGTTCATCCAAAATTTTAAATTATCCTATGATAATTTTCCCTCCCTCTCAAGCCATCCTAAGTGTATATGACTATCTTGCCCAGCCCTATTTGTTTGAACCGTGGGAGGCGTCTACACTACAACTACATCCTAGATCATACATCGCATCAGGGGTTACTCTTTTGGCGCAAGTCGACTTGCGTAATGTGTATGGCCATCTGCCGGAAGTTTATAAACTAAAATATAAACTTATCATGCTGCTTGTGTGGATACAGTCATTTTTGACTGCAAATGATGAGGTATTCATTAAATGATTTCATTAAATGTACTAAATTTCTGACATTTTGGCAGTTAGAAAAACATGCTCGATTTTAATATTATTTTAAGGTAGAATTAAATTAACTACAGCATTTGTTTGCGCACCCCCTTTTGTCACCTCACGTACCCCCAGGGGTATGCGTACCCCAGTTTGGGAACCACTGGTCTAGAGGAAAGGCCACCCTGGGTAATGGGGGCATCAAGAAAGCATACTTTCTTGGCATCCCGCATCACCACAAGGTTTATCCATAGGTGGCCCTCCTGGACCACAAGTGTGGACATCGCCCGACCCAGCGCCTGCACCATAACTTTTGTAGCCTGAAGGGCACAGTCGGTTGCCGAACGCAGTTCCTGCATTACCTCTGGGTCAGGATAACCCTTGTGCAGATCTTTCAATGCTTTGGTCTGATAGACTTGCAGGATGGCCATTGCATGCAGGGTGGAGGCGGCCTGGCCAGCAGCATTGAGTAGTAAAGATGGAGGAGCCAGCGAAGTGTGTTCTGGCAGGAAAAGGTGCCTGGGTTGGATGATTGGTTCCTGGGGTCGAACCGAGATGCACAGCTGCGCTCCGACCCCAGAAACCAATCATCCATCTGTGAGCGTTCGGGACAGAGTGGGGGAGTCCACTCAATCCCAATGTTCGTGCCTGCCTGGGCAAGCATGGCTGCCATCTCACCGTCAAGCCTCAGACTGATCTATCACACCGAAAGGTGGAAGTCCAGTCAAGTCCTCTGCCTCGGAAGACATAAACCCTCCCTGCGATTGACAGCTCATCTTCCTCACGAGCCTGGAATGAGAATTTAAGCTCGACTGTGGACAAGCCACCTCGGGGGAAAGCAACAGTTTTGTAAGAAAATGCAAATGTTTTGCAAGTGAACACAAATCTTTTACGAGCAAACGCAATGTTTTTTTTTTTTTGCAACGTTTTTTTTCAAGAATTAGGCTAGCATACTTTTTGCTGCTGAATTATTTACTCACCTAGTTTATTTATTTATTGGTTAGCTTATGATTATATATTTTTATTCATTTGTTGATTCATAGTTTTTCTCTATAATGAAGTAGTGTGTTTAGTGCATTCTGGATTGTTTAACAAATCAAAGAGGGACCATTAGTTCCACAAATACAGAGAACAGTTTTGTGAGAGAACGCAATAGTTTTGCAAGCAAACACTATTTTTCTCGGGGAAACGCAATCGTTTTGCAAGTGAACAAATGTTTTGCGAGAGAACACAAATGTTTTGCGAGCAAACTCAGTTTTTCTTTGGGGAACACAATAGTTTTGCGAGTGAGTACAATTTTTCTCGGGGGAACGCAGTCGTTTTGTGAGTGATTGCAATGTTTCTCAGGGGAAAGCAATGCTTTTGCAAGCAAATACAAAAACATTGAAATATAATTTCCTTCCATCTCATATTTTCTCTGTCACCATGTTCCCTGACAGGCTCTGTACACTTACAGCAGCTTTAAGTGATAAAGATATTATTCACTCACCCCATTCCACTCCACACTGCCCTCTTCTCCGCCGTCATTGCTGCAGTCGTACTTCACACTGGAGATTGATGCAGTGCTCCTCCGCCTGTCTCCATCTCTCTGAGGGTCCACTGACGCTCCCTGACACACACACGCATATGTTACAAAGGCTTCATGTTTCCCAACATGCATCACTAAAATTATTATAGATGTTGCACCTGTCTGCGGGACCTCGTGGCACACTCCTCTAGGGTCTCGGCCGCCTCTAGTTTACCCTGTTTACGGTACAGAGCGCCCAAGTTCCTCAGCGTGGTGTTTACCGTTGGGCTGTGCATTAAAACACACATGTACACAAGTTTCACTTTCATATGTATCATCAAATTTAATAATCATCCACAGAAAAAACATTGGTAAAAATAATTTGAATTAAGTGCATAAAGTGTTGCTGTATTATTTAATTATTACAGGTTTGCATAGTGTTTGCACAGTCCTTGTATTCTTAATCGAAATAACTTCTTGCAGTGACATCTCTTCTCTTCTTTGATGATGTGCTTACACTGGTGCAAGGGCGGGACAACCTGTCACTCACATGAGATCCACCAATAGCAAACCACAACCATCCAATCAATTTCCCATGGACAAAATCAAGCCAGACCCTACATCTGTTCTTGTTCCAGAAGCCATTTCACTCAAATATGTGTCACAATACGGAAGATATGACTATTGCAGCTTCCATTTCATGCTGACTTTAACTCATTTTCAGCTTTCCCTTTAAGCAGTTTCAGCTGAATTAATGACAGAAAACTGTTCTAGCTTTGGGGCAGGTAACTGTGGGTAAGTGTGGCTGGTTTTTCTCACCTGTTCACCTTGCAGGCTTTGTACCAGCCCCCGTATTCTCCATAATGATTCCCATCTGTTAGCTTTCCCTGTAAGAAAGATGAGGAGGAAAACACACACACACACACACACACACACACACACACACACACACACACACACACACACACACACACACAGAGAGAGAGAGAGAGAGACGGTGAAGTTTTAAAATCTTCTCAGCTGTCAATCATCCAGACAGGTTTGCAAAGGTTTGGGAAACATACACATTCAGTGGGTATAGTTACAACCTCAAAACATTTACAGTACTTTCAAAAGAAAAGGTTGTGGAAAGGCACAGGGAATGAATCTGAAAAGATCTTCATGTGTATGTATAATGAGTGTGTTGCAGGTCTGTGTTTAATTTGTCTCCCCTTTTCCCACCCTCTACTCTCTCACTTTTTCACAGCTTTACACGCCCATTTCTTGAGACTTTTTCAACTCAGGTGTATACAAAAGGGCTAAAATAGGAGTGGTTTCATGACACTTTAATATGTCTGACAAAATCCTAATACATCTTACCAGCCAAAGAACACCGTACAGTGGCAGCGCCCCTTTTAGATGCAAAGAACCCCCATATATGATCATTCTCATGTGAGGGACCACCATCCTAAAAATAATAATTTTTAAAAAGATCCAGTGTATACTGTTCAAAATAACAATTATCAATACGTGTAAAGTATTATTTGTAAAATATGTATTTCTAAGTTGTTTTTTCCCTACTTACTATAGTACTGTACTTTGGATTCTACAACCCGAATTCCGTAAATGTTGGGACGTTTTTTTAAATTTGAATAAAATTAAAACTAAAAGACTTTCAAATCACATAAGCCAATATTTTATTCACAATAGAACATAGATAACATAACAAATGTTTAAACTGAGAAATTTTAAAATTTTATGCACAAACTGAGCTCATTTCAAATTTGATGCCTGCTACAGGTCTCAAAAAAGTTGGGATGGGGGCATGTTGTAGCATCTCTTCTTCTTTTCAAAACAGTTTAAAGACATCCGGGAATCGACGTTATGAGTTTCTGGAGTTTTGGTGTTGAAACTTGGTCCCATTCTTGCCTGATACAGGTTTCCAGGTGCTGAAGTGTTTGTGGTCGTCTTTGACATATTTTTCTCTATAGGTGAAAGATCTGGACTGCAGGCAGGCCAATTCAGCACCCGGACTCTTCTACGATGAAGCCATGCTGTTGTAATAGCTGCAGTATGTGGTTTTGCATTGTCCTTCCCTGAAATGGACGTCGTCTGGAGGGGAGCATGTCTGTGATTTCCAACAAGAATGTCAAATTTGGACTCGTCTGACCATAAAACACTTTTCCACTTTGAAACAGTCCGATTTAAATGTGCCTTGGCCCACAGGACACGACGGTGCTTCTGGACCATGTTCACATATGGCTTCCTTTTTGCATGGTAGAGCTTTAGTTGGCATCTGCAGATGGCACGGCGGATTGTGTTTACTGACAGTGGTTTCTGGAAGTATTCCTGGGCCTATTTAGTAATGTCATTGACACAATCATGCCGATGAGTGATGCAGTGTCGTCTGAGGGCCCGAAGACCACGGGCATCCAATAAAGGTCTTCGGCCTTATCCCTTACGCACAGAGATTTCTCCAGTTTCTCTGAATCTTTTGATGATGTTATGCACTGTAGATGATGGGATTTGCAAAGTCAATTTGACATTGAGGAACATTGTTTTTAAAAATATTCCACAATCTTTTTACACTCTTTCACAGCTCTGCCCGTCTTTACTTCTGAGAGACTCTGCCTCTCTAAGACATCCCTTTTATAGCTAATCATGTTACAGATGTGATATCAATTAACTTAATTAGTTGCTAGATGTTCTCCCAGCTGAATCTTTTCAAAATTTCTTGCGTTTTCAGCCATTTGTTGCCCCGTGCCAACTTTTTTGAGACCTGTAGCAGGCATCAAATTTGAAATGAGCTCATTTAGTGGATAAAAGTGTAAAATGTTTAAACATTTGTTATCTATGTTCTATTGTGAATAAAATATTAGCTCATGTGATTTGAAAGTCTTTTAGTTTTCATTTTATTCAAATTAAAAACATTTCCCAACATTTATGGAATTCGGGTTGTACATTGATTTTCATATAATTATTTATTTTCTATCTTAACTTTTGTAATTCATTTTTATCTATTTATTTATTATTTTTTTATTTTTAATCTATTGTTTATTTTATTCATTTACTCATAAAATGTGTATTTTAATCTATTTTTTATTTATAATAATCTATTTATTTATGTTAATCTTATTATTTATATATTTTTACTTCTTTTTTTTCTCTCTATACGTTTCCATGGACCCCCTAGCACTTCCTTGTGGACCCCAGTTTGAAAAACCCCAGCCTTGTCAGTGCCTGATCTAAATCTCATTGAGAATCTGTGGAATGATTTTTTTTTTTTTTTTATTTGGATATAGTGTTACTGTGTGTAAAGTTAGTGTAAAACTAGAATTGTGTGTTTTCGGTTCAGGCTGCAAGCAACAGAAGGTGAATATTTTGAAAGTGTGTGGTTACTTTCAATACCCACTATATCAGCTGCCCACATGAGCATCACACACACACTTGTATATGTGGTTTACGAGGACTCTCCATAGGCGTAATGGTTTTTATACTGTATAAACTGTATATTCTATCCCCCTACACTACCCTACCTCTAAACCTACCCATTACAGAAAATATTGTGCATTTTTACATTTTTAATAAAACATTGTTTAATATGTTTTTAAAGTTATTTTAAATATGAGGACTCATGAGATGTCCTCATAATTCAAGTTTACGTCGTAATACCAGTGTAATACCCATGTCATTATACAAATTTGTGTCCTCATAAATCACAAAAAAGCACGCACGCACACAGACACACACACAAGGCACAAACCTACTTTCCTCTCTTCTCTTTCCTCAGCGTGCATCCAGATGGGTTTATTTTCAGCTGTAGACACAGAGAAACAGTGTTCTGCTACTGTAGTCAGCCATTACAAAACATGCCATGGCAAAATCAGAAACAGTTTCTGCCAAATAATATAGTTACTACTTTTATTGTTACACTGCTGTAAATTTATGATCATAGATTTTGCAAAACATGCCAGGGTATTGCTGTGCAGTTTCGAGTTGCTCTATGATATTCTAATCTCTAGATATGACTCGTTCAATCCTCTCTAAATTTTAGATTTAGGTTACATAGTTTCATAGTTAAGTCTAATATTTGTTCAGATCATTACCCATATGGGATATAACAATAATTGTAGTAACCACAATACACCAATTTCTTAAAGTTTTGTCATGTACTAAAAATGTCAAGTTCAAAAAATAAATTTAGCATGAACCCAGCTAACAAAATCATGCTCTAAGAACATTTTTCCTAACGTTCCCATTAAGGTATAAAAATGTTATTACTGAAGATTCTCTGAATGTTCTCAACATAAATGTTTTAAAAACCTTTTTTCTTTGTTAAGGGAACATTCCATTTTATCATTCTTCAAACATTATGGGAACATTACTTTTAAATGTTCTCTGAACGTTCTGAAACAAGCAGTAACATTTAATAAATGTTAAGCGAACATCCAACTAAATGTTTCAGAGAAAAAAAAAATGCTCCATGGATGATATAAATAATGTTTTGTGCTAATGATTTGAGAACATTATTAAAGTCCAGAACTTTGAATGAATGTTTTACTAACTTTACTGGAAGTATGCTTGTTCATAACTTTGAGAGACAGAACATTAGATAAAGTTTTGAGAAGGTTCCATGTTAGCTGGGAACATGTGAAACAGAAGATATAGAGAAATCAAGAAAATAATCATAAAGTTGATTTATTGGAATTAAGTGCAAAATCAACATAAAAATGATTAACAGGATCAAACAGAAGACAAATTGGCCTGTTCTGAAGGGATAATCAAACTTTTACATTACACAAAAAAAAAGACAATAAATGGATGGGATTTTGAAAAGAAAAAAAAAATGATAGAATGAATGACTGTTTACACAGAACTTAAACTCAAAGCCTTAAAACTTCCAAGAAGCAAACAAGAGGGAAATCACAGATACAAACCATCTGTTGAGGTGTTCGTACACTAAAGTTCTTCGCACTTCTGCTTTCACATTTATTTTTGAGACATTCACATTGAAGTATTTTGCTTGGCACAGGCAAGCAGTTCACTAATATAGCGTTTATATTTGAAAGACAATTCATCTTCACAGAAAAATATATATACATATATGGCAAGACAAATATTCATAACATTTACTCCCCAAATCCCAATGTCTCCTGTAAGAAGTGTGAATTAATCCTATATTTTTATGCTAAACATGTTTTATTGGTTGTGCTTGCTGCTGGATTTCTGTGAAATCCACGGCTCACAGTGAATGGTAGTAAACCAGAGGTCAGGTGTGCAGAAGGGTCACGATATGCTGAGGTCATCATTTTCTATCATTCAGCAATGACAACAGTTCAGTTTTATAATGTTGCCAAACTTTTGTAAGAAAGCATGCAGTCTGTCAGCTAATGAATAATGAAGTGCCATGATCAAGCAATGATCGTACCATCTACAGATCCGAACTCTTTCTCGTGGGCGCGCGTCAGGATCTCTTTGTAGAGAATCTCAGCTTCCTTGTACTTGCCCTGTTTCAGATAGCATGAAGCCTGCAAAAGAAATAAGAAACTATTTTACAACTATGGCATACACAAATGTAAAATGTGTGATGCTTGAAGATGCGAGCAGCAAATCTTCATATTAGAATGATTTCTGAAGGATCATGTGACACTGAAGAATGGAGTAATGATGCTGAAAATTCAGCTCTGATCACAGGAATAAATTACATTTTAACACTGTATATTCATATAGAAACAGTTATTTTAAATTGTAAATATATTTCTCAATATTAATGTTTTACATTTTCTCTCTTTTTTAGTGTTTTACACTGCAAATAGATCTCTAAACAATGAATGTGGCAGTTTTACTTTGCAAACATGTGGTGTTTGGATTCAAGATGAGTGCTGATTATATTCACCAGGTTGTTTTTGGTCTTGGCAACATTTAGGTCATCAGGTCCGAGTCTTTTCTCGTAGATATCTAGAGCCCTGCAGTAATAATACTCCACCTCCTCATACTTCCCCTGATTCTGACAGAGCAGGGCTAAATTATTCAGCTGCTTGGCTACGTCCGGGTGGTCCCGTCCCAACACCTGAGCAATGAAAGAGAGTGAATAATTAAAGCCCCGATATACTTCAAATGAAGTTGACTTCATTTTGAACAAAATCAGGACAAAACGTGGTTCGTTTGGAGTTTGATTTAGGAGTTCGAAACAGCTTTCCAAAAAAGTTCGGCCTGGCTGGTAAACACCTTTGAACTACCATTGGTCCATGGCGATGATGTAATAGTTGGGTGTGGCTCTGAGGCCTCGCCTTCTTTGACATGGAAATCTTCTCCGGTTCATTTCGTCAAAGTCAAAAGTCCACGAGTATAAATATGTTGGAGTTGAAACTGAAGTTGTGCTTCTTATTGAAATAGACACTGACATTGTTTTTTCATACTGTAAAGCTGCTGCTTTAAAGCAATCTATTGTATAAAGTGGTATATAAATAAACGTAGCGTGACTTGACTCGAGTGCCGAATTGCAGAGCTGGTTCAGACATATCCACATCACTACGATCAAATGCTTTCTTAACTGCTGTTTTCGCACTGCTCTCATTTTTGTTGTTTACTCGCCGTGAGTATATCGGGTCCTTTACAATATGACTAACAAGTCAGAGAAGACATATTTATTTAAATATCATATTAATCAAATGACAAAAGAGGCTTTTGTACCCCACCAAACAGGCCAAGCATTTGGAATAGTACCTTCTCTCTGATCTCCAAGGCTCTCTTGCACAGCGGTTCTGCTTCCTTGTATTTTCCTCTCTTTCCATACAGGACCGCCAGGTTGTTGAGAGTGGCCGCCACCTGGATTAGTCAGAAAATATAGACACTGATTACCCAGCTTACCAAAAATATGCCCTGAGAAAGTTTTGCTAACATTCCCATGAAATTATGAAATATATTTCTGAATGTTCTCTGAATGCTCAAAATGCTTAAAGGTGCTAAAGAGGATGTTTTGTGTTATGCATTTTTGCAATATTACTTGAAACTGTCTTTACTAACTGATAAAAGACAATTTATTAGGTGCACTGAAAGGAATAATATTAATATACATCATCTGTGCACGAGGTAGGGGCTTAAAAACATCAGCCAATCGTTTACGCGATCATCGTGTAAATGATTGGCCCTCTGGCTTGTCAATGACTGCCGTGACGTTCCTTGTGAGAGACGTGCACGGATTGGCCCTCTGGCTTGTCAATCACTGCCATGACGTTAGACGAGCGCGGCTGCGTGCTCCAGTAACTTTCCACACTCCACAGGCGCTGCATGCAATGTTTTTGTCAGGAGACAGGAGAAACAACTGCAGATTGAGTTACCTGCGGTGAGTCCGACATAATGAATCCACAAACACGACACAGCGAATGCCGGTGGTAAACACCCGTGTTCCAATACTCGTGCACGAGTTTTGGGAGGCGTTCCCTTGAAATGAGCTGTGAAGGAGGGGGGTTGTTCTTACGCATGCGCTCATTTCAAAAACTCACTAACAGTCTTTGGTTTCTCAGTCGACGAAAAGATCCTATTTAGCACCTTTAAATGTTTTTTTCTTGGTATGCAAACATTTAGGGAACATTGTATTTTTATAATTTTGCAGAAATTATGGGAACGTTACTTTTGAATGTTCTCTGAACATTCTGAAACAACTAGTTTAAAAACATTTATAAACATTTAAAAAACGTTTTGAAAATGTTCTGAAAAAATGTTCCATGAACAAGGTATAAATAATGTTTATGTGCTTTTTGAGAACAAGTAATGTGTACAAGTAATGTGAGTTACGTAATCAGATTACTTCTTTCCATTTTCTGATTACTTTTTTCTAGTAACTACTAGTAAAGTAATGCATTACTTTCAAATTTACAAAAAAATATCTGGGTTACATTTTCAAATAAGTAACGCAAGTTACTTTGTCTTCCTATTTATTGACTGACACCTCTCCTTTCAACATGTTGAGAGAAATCGTAAGTGAAGAGGTATTGTGTGTAAACATGATGCTTATTGTAGTTCTAGACTAAATATGATCATGCATTTACTCATCTCACTGGCACAAAAACAGATTCAATATTCCTCAAAATGAGTAAAAACAGTGAAATGCAAACTCAGAATATTACGCAAACCTGCAATAATTAAATGTTAAATAATACAAATAAACTTTATTAATCACACTTTATTAACCAACTTCTTTACTGCTAACCTTTGATGAACCAATTAAACCATACTAATAAGCAAAACATCACATTTGTGTTTCATTTTATTTTATTGCTAAAGAAAGGGTGTTGAACTTTCTTCTCCTGTGTCCTATTATTCTGCAATCCAGAATGGCAGCACAGCTGAAAGGTTTGTTTGAGCTGCACCCTCTACGCTACAGGCATGAATTTGCATTTCCTTCAGCCTGAGTGGGAAAGGGCCTTTACCTTTTCCAAAAATAGAACTTTTGTTTTTTTTGATAATAAAAAACAAACAAGCAAGTGATGTAACCATAAGGCATTACTTTCCATAAAAGTAAGTAATGCAATTTTTTGGAGTAACCAAATATTGTAAAGCATTACTTTTAAAAGTAACTTTCCTCAACACTGGTAAAAAATGTTTTATGTTACTTACAGCTGGGTGGTCATTGCCCAGGGTCTTTTCTCTGATTGACAGGGCATCATTAAGGAGATGGGCAGCTTCCTTGTATTTATTCTGGTCCCTGAATGAAAAGAAATACAACAAAGTCTTATTTCGAAAGGCTTATTTTAGTGGGTCTAGTGGGCAGTCTTCTTGTGATTAAATATTATTCCACATTAAATAACAGAAAATTAGTTTTCCATGACAAGATGCCATGGAAAAAAAATTGCAAAATGAATTGTCAGTTTTTGACAGAGGAGGCTAAAAACAATGAAGAAATAAAAAATCTGAACTAATTTGAAATGTATAGATTCTATAGAATGATTAAGTACGTGCAAACACATAAATAGGACTTTCACATGTTACTGTGGTGAGTTGATAAAGCTGGTTAACCAGCATGACTTTTCTGATAAAGTTATTTGACCAAGGAAGTCTTGCTGGTTAAAGAAAGAAAGTTCTGTCCTCATTTACTCTCAATCATGTGGTTCTAAACCCAACAAATGACTTTATTTCTTCTATGGAACACCAAAGCACAAACTAAAATGTATAAATAATGGGGACTGGAACTTCAGTATGAATATGCAAATATGTGCAGTGCGCTTTCCTCAATAAATAAACACACAACAAAAAATGAGAGCAGTGAGAAAAGAGCAGTTAAAGGATTAGTTCACTTTCAAAGGAAAATTACTCCAAACTTTACTCACCCTAAAGCCATGAACTCAATCAGAGAAATATTAATAAATATCCTGACGCATCCGATACTTGTTAAATATGGATATATATATTTTTTTACACAAACACATCGCTTCGCTTCAGAAGTTCTTTATTAACCCCCCGGAGCCGTGTGGAGTACGTTCATGATGGATGGATGTGGATGGAAGCACTTTCTTCAGTTCATACTCGTGACCCCTGTTCACTGCCATTATAAATATTTATTAATATTTCTCCAATTGTGTTCATAAAAAAGAAGAAAGTCATATTCATCTAGGATGGCTTGAGGGTGAGTAAAGCTTGGGGTAATTTTCATCTGAAAGTGAACTAATCTTTTAAGAAATTATCTAATCATAGTGATGTAGATATGTTTACACCAGCTCTGCAATTTGACACTTCAGTCACATCTTGTCACATTTATTTATTTACCACTTTACACAATAGATTGCTTTAAACCAACAGCTTTACAGTATTAAACATGAAAAAAGCAGTGTTAGCGTCTCTCTCAATGAGAAGCACAACTTCAGTTTTTACTATAAAGCAGCTCTCCAGTGTGTTCATGTTTTTACTTGCAGACATCTGACCTCGACAGACTAAACAGAAGAAATAAACCGAAGAAGATTTCCATGCCAAACTCCAAATGAACTTTGTTTTGGCCTGATTTTGTTTGAAATGACATCACACCAGTTAGTTCTTTGATTTTGCTTGAAGTACATTGGGGCTTTAAAGGTGTCATAATAGTAGTACATATGACTTGTGCACTAAATTACAAGCCTTCTGTATTAACTTAAGTCGCTATTTGTTCAATGAAAATATCAACATCTGCTCTAGCTTAAAATATAGCTGTCTTGGCCATTTTAATGAGGCTTTAAAGGGATAGTTCACCCAAAAATGAAAATTTGATGTTTATCTGCTTACCCCCAGGGCATCCAAGATGTAGGTGTCTTTGTTTCTTCAGTAGAACACAAATGATGATTTTTAACTGCAACCGCTACCGTCTGTCAGTGGTATAATACAAGTCAGCGGGAACTTGGACTATAAGAGTAAATAAAATACACCACTATGTCCAACGGCATTCATCACTCGATTCGTTTGGTCTGATCGCGCTCTGACAACGGCAGTGATGTCTCGCTCTCATTGAAGTATATGTGCGAGACATCACTGCCGCTGTCAGAGCGCGATCAGACCAAACGAATCGAGTGATGAATGCCGTTGGACATAGTGGTGTATTAGAGGTAAAAAATGATATAAATACTGTTTGGTTTCTCGCACAAACCGATCGTTTCGTGTCTTAGGACATCAATGTGTCGTCACGAGCCGCAGGGTTTAATTTGGATTTGTCTGTCGTGTTTTATTTACTCTTATAGTCCAAGTTCCCGCTGACTTGCATTATACCACTGACGGTAGCGGTTGCAGTTAAAAATCATCATTTGTGTTCTACTGAAGAAACAAAGACACCTACATCTTGGATGCTCTGGGGGTAAGCAGATAAACATCAAATTTTCATTTTTGGGTGAACTATCCCTTTAATGCAAGAAAGTGCCCATTCATGGTCATTTTTCAAATGTCTCCTTTTGTGTTTCATGTAACTAAGAACATACAGGTTCAGAATGACATGAGGGTGAGTAAATAATGACAGAAATCTGTTTCAACATGGGACTACGCATGAGCAAACACACACCTGTAGACCAGAGCCAGGATGTTGAGCATGGTGGCTACATCGGGATGGTCGTGTCCAGAGGTTTTTTCCAGGTCCTCCAGAGCCTGTTTGCAGAGAGGCACAGCCACCTCGTACCGGCCTTGAGCTGCGTACTGGATCACCAGGTTATGGAGGGTCCTGAGGCGGGCTGGGATCTCATACCCACCCTGCTGCGCGGCAGCAACCGCGGAACTGTTGTGCTGGTGTGAGACTGAAGGGGACGACAGAGAGAAACAATTACTATATTTCTATACAAAATTGCAATTCTAACTTTCTATAGAAAGATGTGCAAAATTGGGATATCGCATAAAAGATTTGCGAATAAAGCACTGTTTCCATCCATTGAGTCGACAAGAACAAAATCATCACTTCCTGGAAAATTAGCACAAAATATCGGTAATGAAAATGGTTGCTGCAATTGTGGAAGCCACCCTGGCTATTTTTCTTAAGGCAGGAACACACCAAACCGACGCCGACGAACTTGTGGCGACGAAAGCAGACTGCAGGGTTGGCTCACGTCGGCAGAGTCTGGGTCCAAAGTTGCCCTGACACACCAAACCGACGCTCGACAGTTGACGGCTAAGTAGCATGTCAGTTCTGCGCCTGCGTAAAATGAAATGCCTTTCCATACTAGCAGGTGGCAGTAGCTGAACAGCCAATCAGAATGATCAGAAGGCCCGACGAGCTCCAACTCCAATTCAACTTGTCGAATCGGCCGAAAAAAGCAGACGAGGACCAACTTCAGCCGACGGTGCGGAACAAACTGAGAAAACTTAGTCGGCCAACGAACAAAAACTGCCCGACGGCCGACCGTCGGCTTGGTGTGTTCCTATGGAGTCAAATTAATGCCTTATATTTTTGCACAAAAATAAAGTTTTGCAAAACAAAAAAAAGAATTAAGCAATAAACAATGTTTTGCAAACAAAAATAAAGAATTGCAAAGGAAAAATAAAGTATTGAGTGGAAAAAAATAAGTTTTTTTTGCAAAATAAAATAAAGTAGTGCAAAAATAAAAATATAATCAATTACAAAAATCAATGACAGCTGTAATCCTATTTTATCTTTGCCACATATTTTTCATGCTCAAACCTACTAAATCATTTGCAACGCTCATTTTATTCTGCGTTTCAGTCAAGCGTGCACTCACGATACCGGTTTTCCTTTGCGCTGCACTTTTCTGCGCGGTTCTCTTTATGGCACTGGTTTGACGTGGGGGTGGAGTCAAGAAACGGGGGCACGCCCCCGCGAAACACGTCATCGGCAGGAGACACAGATCGCAACAGAACAGATCAAGCATAGGACTATGGCGTGTAATTTTTGTACTTCCTTACCCTGGTCATCTTCATCATTGGGAAACAAATCGTCCAGGGCATCTTTGGGAGTCTCACTATTTTTCTCTTCCTAAAACAAAACCAAAGAAAAAAAAACTGTTTGAAACCATTTAAATATTAAAATTGGTATAATTATTATTTATAATCAGTCTGTGCTGTGTCTTATAATGTATATTTCACAGTTAATTTCTACAGTAAATTGCATCTCTGTCCATGCATGACTGTCTTTATAGTTTTTAAATGTTAATGGCTCCATTAATTCAGGAAGTAACAGCATGAAACATCCTTTCATGAAATATAAATGACAAGCTGGAGGCAACTGTCATTTGTACAGATAGAGTGTCTTCAAATCCTCCCACCCCAGAAAGAGAAAAATGAAAAACATTAGGCTAAAGTAAAGGAGATGACATTTTGTTTGCCAGGGAATACAGTTTAGTTATCCATCATACAGTAAGAATGTGGCATGTCTCCTCTGTAACATCTCCATCAAGCAAAACAGAGTCATCCATCTACAAGGCAAATAAATCAATTCTGGCTACACATACAGGAAGAAGGACATTGGTCGTCTCCCAAGAAAAGTCAGGCTACAGTAGCAGAGGAGATTTAAGAGAGAAAAGTTCCCCTTTTTTCCCTTAGAATGTTAGTCATTATTTCTTGCACTGAAAATGTCATTTGATTTTTACAGATTTTCTGAATTGATAAAACACATTTATCACCCACTTTCTCAAAACCTTAAACACAAAACAAAATCTTCAAAACTACATTCAGAGAACATCTGACTCCTCTGGCAAAATCAAACAATTGCCTCAAAACCTTTTTATTTGTGCTCAAAATCAAATAATGCTTTCAGATCTTATACACAGCCAGTCAAAATATAAACAGTACAGATCATTCATGAAACACTACATCAGAAAACAGAACACAGCATCCAAAGCATGCAGTTTAATAAAAAAAATATTGTAACAGTAAACAAATTTTGCAATGACGTAAAAAAAAGTATAGTCATCACAGCTTAAAGTAGTAAGGTGAATAAACTGTATACTGTATGCACTGCAAGTATAGTACTGTATTGCATTTTACTGAATGTCAGTATATTCAGCACTGAATATTCACATACTGTAAAAATACCAGAGTAAAAAATAATATTTACAATCTTTTAAATTACAGTTTAAAAGTTTTTTTTTTTTTTCAAATATAAAGTCATCAGTTCTAATGTTATTTTAGGAATTTATTATTTGACAAACATCTAAATCTTTTTGAGGAATTAAATGCTTCAAATCTGCCTATTCAATTTGAGTTGTGTTGTGTAGACTTTAATTTTCTCCATATTAGGATTTTTCGGTCTAATGCTTTAAGCGCTGTGATTGGTGGTCCAGCTGCGAAATTACAGAGGGCCAATCCATAGCAAGTCAATGAGAAACGAATTTCAAAAGACAGTAAAATTGACCAATCATATCGTTGCTTTAAATGGGTGGGGCTTGTTATCAATAGGCTTGTTCGACTTCATGCAGCGCTGCACAGACCGATCGGCGTCTGACTTGAAGCAATGCATGCCAGGTAGAAATTTTGCTCGACTTGAGACAGCGGTGATACCACGTGACTGTGATGTATGGCATCAAAGTACCGCTAGAGGGATTCGAGAGCTGTTGCTTCTCAAGAGCGGCTACACAATCTCTGATGACAACACAGTTGTTTCACCATTGGCCGGATTTATCGCAGGACAATGATCACGTGTGTTTCGTGTTTAGTCTCACACTTTCAGTTCCACTAATGAACAGTTAAATCTCTTTTCATGTTGTAGTAATGTTAAATTGTGTCATGTTTATCAAAATAAAATGAAGACCCTGCTTTGGTATTTAAAGGTGCCCTAAAACTTTTTAAAAAAAGATGTAATATAAGTCTAAGGTGTCCCCTGAATGTGTCTGTGAAGTTTCAGCTCAAAATACCCCATAGATTTTTTTTAATTCATTTTTTTAACTGCCTATTTTGGGGCATCATTATAAATGAGCCAATTCAGGGCTACTGGCCCTTTAATTCACCTGCTCTACTCCCACAGAGCTCGCGCTTGCCTTGAACAGTGCATAAACAAAGTTTACACAGCTAATATAACCCTCAAATGGATCTTTACAAAGTGTTCGTCATTCATGCGGCATGCATGCGTCGGATTATGTGAGTATTGTATACTGTTATATTGTTTACATTGATTCTGAATTAATTTGATGCTGTGCTCCGTGGCTAACGGCTAATGCTACACTGTTGTAGAGATTTATAAAGAATGAAGTTGTGTTTATGAATTATACAGACTGCAAGTGTTTAAAAATGAAAATAGCGACGGCTCTTGAATACAGTAAGAAACGATGGTAACTTTAACCACATTTAACAGTACATTAGCAACATGCTAACGAAACATTTAGAAAGACAGTTTACAAATATCACTAAAAATATCATGATATCATGGATCATGTCAGTTATTATTGCTCCATCTGCCATTTTTAGGGCCCGAGCACCGATGGTGTGAGGACCCTATTGGAATTGCTCCGTTTATTATTCGCTATTGTTCTTGCTTGCTTACCTAGTCTGTTGATTCACCTGTGCACATCCAGACGTTAATACTGGCTGCCCTTGTCTAATGCCTTTTATAATGTTGGGAATATGCAAATATTGGGGGCGTACATATTAATGATCCCGACTGTTACGTAACAGTCGGTGTTATGTTGAGATTCACCTGTTCTTCGGAGGTCTTTTAAACAAATGAGATTTATATAAGAAGGAGGAAACAATGTATGTCATTTCCATGTACTGAACTCTTGTTATTTGACTATGCCAAGATAAATTCAATTTTTCATTCGAGGGCACCTTTAAATAGTATAGGCTTATGTTGAACTTTATTCTTGTACAAACAGATGCTGTAAGCAGTACATAAACTATTCAATTAAAACATCTCTGAAACATCTTCTTAATCGAAAAAAAAAAAAAAGCTGATTAAATAGTTAGTGCTATTCCACTTTCAAGATTAACTTTTAAAGAAAAGCTGGAGTTAATTGGCACAGGAAGACCTACAGTGCTTAATTTTGTGCAGAAAGCCAAAGCTTTTTAAAGCATTTCAACCTCAGCAATTACAAGCGATAGCTCTGGATGACAGCATCAATCAAGAAGCTAAAGCTTTACTGCTGGAATTGTTTGCTGTTTGGTTATTTGGTATTGCTGTAAGTTATTTAAAATCTAATCATTTATGTGACTGATTTTAATTTTGGCTGCTGCTGCCCTTGTTTTATTTATGTTATTTAAAGATTTATTGAGAAAACACTTATTTTGCAGAATTACTGGTCAGTCTGTAAATTTACTAACTTAGCAACCATGCACATTTGCTGTAATTCTGCATAATAGTTATATTTCCCCACACTGTAATCCTGAATAAGTTGGCAAAACTCAAAAAACTTTGATAACATTAGCATTGCATATCAATTGCTCAAAGAATTCAGTACTATAAAATATTTAACATATACCTGTTCTCAAACCAAGCTCATGCTCCTCTCATCATCATCATGATGGTAACCCCCCAAAAAACCCACATAACAGAAACTCTTCTAAATTAGCATAGCAAGGCATTAAACACTACTAAACACTACTAAATCTCCCACTTAACATTAAAGGTGCAATATGTAATAATTTTGCAGTAAAATATCCAAAAACCACTAGGCCAGGCCAAATGTTTGCAACTATTTGTAAATCATGAGAAAATTGCAATTTTGACCAAGGCTCTGGGACGTGTGAGAAGTCGCCTGTCAATTGCGTCATACCCGCGTTACCCTCGGTTTCTGTTTTATTTTGTAGAAACCATGGAAACACAAAGACACTTTAATATATGACACATTTTAATAGACAAGGGAACATCTGTTTTGATATATTTATAGACAGAAAACTAATTATAGTTATATAGCTCAACATGTTTAGTCTTATTGTTTAAATCAAATATTCTTGATTTTTTTGCGAGTACCATGCTTTACCATGCCTCAGAGAAAAACACTATTTTGTCAAGTAGCTAACATAGTATAATCAGATGCAGCTTTACTCTTAGTAACAGTAATACAGAATTTTCTCCATCATACAATTAATTTAACATGAATTGCATGCCATTTATCAACACAAGCCATCCAGCATTTAATATGATATTCTAAAATCGATCTATCTTACTGCAGTGTGCAACAGTGTCTCACAGCAGCCATCGAGCGAATGCACAGAGTAATGTTATAACATAATTTTCAACACTCTCAAATGTATCTAATATGATAAACAGAGCTGTGTTACCTCATACTCATGACCAGAAAAGCGGAAGCGGCGCCGGCGACTGTGGCATAATAAAAGTTCTGCTGCTCGTGAGGCGTGTGTTGCGCAATCGCTCCAGCGGCCTCGTTTAGCTCCCACAACACTCAGTTCTGCTCTGCTTCATACTACAGTAACGTTGATAATCGCATCCATGAACATGATTTCTTCCCGAGTCCTATCCCTATTCTTTTGCACTGTCCGTTGAGGGGACCACATATCCCAAGATTCCGCTCTCAAACTTGGCGTCATCAAGCTACGCCTTTGTTTTGAATAGGCTTCTAGCGACCTCTAGCGGACAAAATTCTTACATACTGCACCTTTAATCTTGCACAAAAATAAACGTTATATAACACTTAATTTTAACATTTACTCTCCCTATCGAGTGCCAAGGCAAAGAATGCTGTGAAATAGAAATCCTAGCCTAGGTTCAGGTAAATTTAAGTTTGTCTAAATTAAAAGAAACAAGTTAATATGCTACGGGAATTACATATATATATGTATACATATATACATACATATATATATATATATATATATATATATATATATATATTATAAACATGGAACGTATTTTTAGTAGAAAGTAATTTGCAACATGATGTTATTGTATTGCTCTGTTTTTTCTTGTACCAGTAAGCCCCCCAACTCCTATAGCAAGACTTACCACTGGTGAGGTGCCATCATCATATTTCTTGAGCTGGTTCATGAACTCCAGATGTTTCTTCTCCTCCTCCAGCTGTGCGACACTCTGTTCACTCTTCTGGAGTTTCTGCTGAGTGTTTGCCAGTTCGTCCCTCAGCCACTGGTTCTCCTGACAGAGCCGTCGCACCTGAGCGCGCAATTTCTGTTTCTCTGACTCCACTGCATTCAGGTGGCTGGACAGGGCCATCATCACCTAAACACATAATCATAACTCTTACTATAACATTTTAACTTTAAAAGCACACTGTCTTTTTTTGCTGAGCAGATCTGAGCTGTGTAAATACATATTACCTTTGTTTCAATCCTTAGTGAGCTGCCCACCAACATTTTTAAGCATTATATGTGTACTCCTGATGTGAAGGATGTTCCAAACAGTAAGCAGCAAAATTATGCATCATAACTTATATAATTTTGGCCAAAATCACATGTACCTTTCACAAACAAACAAGTCAATCCCAGAATGAAATGCAACAAGTAAAACAAATAGTCAAAGTTGAAGGGAAATTCAGTACCATATTTTCTGTAATATAAGTAGATCTGAAAAGTGCTGTGACATAACAGTATATTCCAACACAACTAATATAATGCAACTAACAAAGCATGCAAAGCATACATATTTTTGTCGAATTAGAGAACTACATTTATTTGTATATTACTTTTTGCACATGCCATTAGTTTCAGTTTCACTTTAAATTTGTTAAAAAGTGGTTTTTTTAACAATGCAGTTTTAACACAGTGTGACATAGTCAGGACCAACTTATTTTCAGAAAAATATGGTACTGAAAAAATAGATAGAAATGGTTTTATATGTCCTGTGCATTTTACAGTATTAAAGGATTAGTTCACTTTCAAATGAAAATTTCCTGATAATTTACTCACCTCCATGTCATCCAAGATGTCCATGTCCTTCTCTCTTCAGTCGAAAAGAAATTAAGGTTTTTGATGAAAACATTCCAGGATTTTTCTCCATATAGTGGACTTCAATGGATCCCAAATGGTTGAAGGTCAAAATTACAGTTTCAGTGCAGCTTCAAAGCATTCTACGCGATCCCAGACGAGGAATAAGGGTCTTATCTAGAGAAACCATCACTCATTTTCTAAAAAAAAAAAAAAGATATATATATATATATGTTTTAACCATAAATGCTCATCTTGAACTAGCTCAACAGGTCAAAGTTTGAACTAAATTGTCATATACAATATGCTAGTGCAAGTATTTAACAATTGGTTCAAACTTTGACCTGTGGAGGGCAGTAATACACTTAGCAGTGTCTACATTGCTGGAATTCTAATAGAGAAGAAGAGGAGAGCTAGTTCAAGATGAGCATTTATGGTTAAAATGTATAAAAATTTTTTTAGAAAATGAGCAATGGTTTCTCTAGATAAGACCCTTATTCCTCGTCTGGGATCATGTAGAGCTCTTTGAAGCTGCACTGAAACTGTAATTTTGACCTTCAACTGTTTGGAGGCCATTAAAGTCCACTATATGGGAAAAATCCTGGAATGTTTTCATCAAAAACCTTCATTTCTTTTCGACTGAAGAAAGAAAGACATGAACTTCTTGGATTACAAGGGGGTGAGTAAATTATCAGGAAATTTTAATTTGAAAGTGAACTATTCCTTTAAGGGCCAGATTTAACAGCTTGTGTCAACTTCTTTCGTCATTAAAAAAAACTGCTGTCAGGATTTACTAAAGACAAGCAGTGAAGAATCAGTGATGAAAAGGCATGGACAGTTATTTTTGCAGCTGACCTTATTGCATATGCATCTGTAGAAGCTTATCTTTCAGACACAAAATGTATAGGAGGAGAGTATTTATATCTAAATATATATCTAGTTCAGTCATGAGAGGGCGCAGGCTGATAGATCCTTTACATGCAATCTACAAGCAATCACATCATTTCTGCATGGCACAAGCTGATTGGCCTCTGCAGATCCTAAAGCCAATGAGATTTCTGGCTCAACATTTAAATCTTGTTCAGTATTTCACTGTAAGCTGGCCCTGCAGAGCGTTATCAGAGTTTCGCTGAACCCCTCCACCTCCCCCAGCTCCACCTGCCTAGATCTGATACAGGATTTATGTTAACGCTGCTCTTGGTAGATTGTATTGGTCATTATGGAAATTATCTGGCTGCGTCTGTTCTTTAATTTGTGCACTGTCAGAAGATCAGATGCAGAACTTTCCACTCCCATGGGGGCTTTTTTGGGATTGCAGTCTCAATGCTAATTCGGCCTGTTTAGTAAATCTGGCCCAGTATTGGTAAATTCAGTAACACATTCTAACAACAGAGCTTCTGCAAATTCAGTGGTATTCACCATATCTATTTACCACAAGCACCACATAATGGAGTCGTCCCTCACCTGTGCTTCGCCCAGGCCCAGCTCAATCATCTCCACAGACTTGCGCAGAAGGTTGGACTTTTCATGAACCGAACTGGCCTCCTCATCTTTCTTTAAGCACTGAATGGTCTCCAGCAGACTCTGCAGGATGGAATTGTGCTCACTCTTGAGAGCTTCCAGACCCTGAATCACCAGTTTAGTGCTGGAAATGATATCCTCCTGCGTCAGCTTCTCCAGTCGCTCCTCATGGGGGTAAACCATGGTGGACATGCTCTGATAGAGGTCAGGAGGCCTTGAAGGAAAAGACATAGAGGTGAGGGTTTGAGGATGACATGAAGTTTATTTATTGTGCACATTAAATTGCAACACATTGAAAAAAAAAGAATTGCAGCACATATTTGACAAGCAGTATTAATTACCAGAAAAACATACAATTCAAAAATTGCAATCTCCAAGAATTTATACAATAAAAAAAAAGACAATTCTCAAGGACTTTTACTCAGGGTTATTATCGTTTACTAAAACTAAAAACATAAAAACATTTTCGATACATGAAATAACAAACATTAACTGATATAAAATAAAATATAAAAAAAATAAACATTTCATTTCAGATAGGCAACATTTCTCATTTTCATTTAGTTTAACTTAAAATAAATAAATAAAAACTCAAATAAGAATGCAACAAAAATATTAAAACTAACAAAACAATGATGAAAATTAAAGTGAAAATAGAAAACATAAAAAACCTAATTTAAAATTTTAACAAAAACTATAATAGTATATCAATGAATAAAATTACACTTCTTTTTATCAGCAAGTACTATTATATTTCTGGTACTTCTGCTGTAATGACAAAGGTGACTTTTTTATTTATTTTGTTTATTTATATTTATTTATTTATTACAGAAGCTAGGAATGGCAGTACATTAAAATAATTAAAAATAATTAGAATAATTAAAATTCATAATTTGCAATAAATTTTTTAATATCTGAATGCTCTTCAGGTTTTATTACCAATGAATTTCCATGAGTTTTCTAGTCCTTTGTGAGTTTTTTTTTAAATTATTATTTAATCACAAATAATAATTTCTACAGATTAAATATTTTAGAGCTTGACATAACTAGAAAAAATTATATTAATTATAAAAATGATATAAATATGAAATGCAACAGGTGAATTTAGGCATCACAAACAGAAAGTTAAATGAACAAAGGAAACAACTGAAATGCCCCCATTATGCTTTTTTGGACATTACATTTTTATGTAGTGTGTAGTATAGCTGTTTGTGAATTTAAAAGGTCTGCAAAGTTTCAAACATCAAAGTGCAGATAAATTAAGTTATTGCCTACCAAAAAAAGAATCAATTCTGAACTGCCTGAAATGAATCATCAGTAATTCCAGTCTTACTTCCTGCTCGAAACAAATTTGCTTAATGCAAGTCTATGGTCTTCATTGCCTGCCCACGAACAACGTCTACTTTGACTCTCAAACACTAGTTGTAGCTGAGACTGGAAGAGTTTATTTTGTGTTATCGACATGTTTGATTTCTGTGCTGCGAAAGCAAATCCAATTTGATGCACTTCCAAAGACTTGAGGATTCATGCTGGAATTGATACAGAAAACCTGGGCCATCTGACCAATCAGAGCAGAGGAGGCTCTCGGAAAGGAGGGGTTAAGAAAGACTGGATCATTTATCGAACCGTTTCAGACACTGTGAGAAAAGAGGTGATGCTGCAATGTATATTATGAGAACATTAAAGGGATAGTTCACCCAAAAATGAAAATTTGATGTTTATCTGCTTACCCCCAGCGCATCCAAGATGTAGGTGACTTTGTTTCTTCAGTAGAACACAAATGATGATTTTTAACTCCAACCATTGCCATCTGTCAGTCGTATAATGCATGTCAGTGGGAACTTAGTCTATATAAGGGGGAAAAAAACATGCACAGTCAAATCCAAATTAAACCCTGTGGCTCATGATGACACATTGATGTCCTAAGACACGAAACGATCGGTATTTATATAATTTTTTACCTCTAAAACACCACTATGTCCAACTGCCCTCCACATCCGGTTAGTGAGGTCTGATCGCGCTCTGACAAGAGAAGAGATGTCTCGTACTCATTGAAGCAAAGCGCGAAACATCACTTCTGTCATCAGAACACGTTTTTGACCTCACCAACCGGATGCTGAACGCAGCTGGACATAGTGGTGTTTTAGAGGTAAAAAATAATATAAATACTGTTCGGTTTCTCGCACAAACCGATCGTTTCATGTCTTAGGACATCAATGTGTTGTCACGAGCCACAGGGTTTAATTTGGATTTGTCTGTGCATGTTTTTTTCCCCCTTATATAGACTAAGTTCCCACTGACATGCATTATATGACTGACAGACGGCAATGGTTGGAGTTAAAAATCATCATTTGTGTTCTACTGAAGAAACAAAGTCACCTATATCTTGGATGCCCTGGGGGTAAGCAGATAAACATTAAATTTTCATTTTTGGGTGAACTATCCCTTTAATGTGTTTTTTGACCTTGGATACATTTAAACGTATTGTAGGAGACTCTTAAACAAAACCAGGAACCTTTAAAGCAGCATAGTGAGGCACTTTAAATTATTAATCACAATTACTTGTATGCCATAATTCAACCAAAATCCATGACTGTGGCATTTGGGTCCCTTAATTGAGTATCTAAATCTTATACCCAACAGATCCAACCAGTTTACACACTCATTTCCCAGTTCTTCTGAAACCACCAAACCACAGTTGCACCTAAAATCAGTCAGTACTTCCTGTCAAACTAAGGTTCACTCCAAAATAGTAGCTTTAAAAGCTACTATAAGCTTTAAAATCTGCTGGGTGTAAAGCATTTACACTTCACCCGGAATCTCACACTGTGATACCCACTCATTCAGCCTCCAGTAAGTCATGTGATCTAAATCAATAGTGCCTTGCATCCAACACTGACTAATCAAAAGAGGGATAATAGTCCTTTTTGTCTTAGAATAACTATTTATTAAAGTATAATAATGTGTTATATATAATGCATCAAAAGTTTTTAACAAAACAGTTTAATGAAATTGCTCACTATATCCAAAGAATGATTTAAGTCATTGGTTAATGTGACTATGCCTTTTAATTTCCACAATGAAAATCATTTACTTAGAAGTTAAACCTTGCTCTGATAGTCCTCTTTTAATAATTAACCAGAAAGAAACACCTATGGCCAGCCACAGCTGTTAGAAAAAAATTCCTCTGTTGAGGCTTTCTATGTAAACTACAACACTAAGGTTGAAATACACTACACAACTTTTGCCCAGGTATTTGGCCCGATTTGCAGTCTAGACCAGTCGACGTTAGTTGCAGAAAGACACCGTCAGTGTTGACAGATTTCACAGAAAATCACATAGGCTAGTGTATGATGGGCACAGACTCTGACAGACTTCAGACTATGATTCCATCCAGTCGGAGGACATCTAACGTGTTTGATATTTTGAGCTAGATTTTAGAACACATTGTTTTCATTTGTCATGTGTCTCCTAGCAATGCAACACATTTCTACATGATTTTGTTGTTTTCAGAAAGACTTGAAAGTCTGGTAGTGTGTAGTCTCGTGTAGCCAGACCTTCAAACTGATGGAAAAAGGGCTAGACTCCATAGCAACTTTCAGTGGCCAAGGAACGTCCAGGAGGCCGTCTGACTGACATGTTTTGTTCAACGTCATGTTTAGGGTATGAAAATGTAAAATCGATGTCTCTACAATAACAGCAAAAACGTGAGTAAAACTCTTCAACGTATTTTAAAGAGCCTATGTTGTGAACTTCACATACTTTTAAAGGTGCCCTAGAATTAAAAATTGAATTTACCTTGGCATAGTTGAATAACAAGAGTTCAGTACATGGAAATGACATACAGTGAGTCTCAAACACCATTGTTTCCTCCTACTTATGTAAATCTCATTTGTTTAAATGACCTCAGAAGAACAGACAAATCTCAACATAACACCGACTGTTACGTAACAGTCGGGATCATTAATATGTATGCCCCCAATATTTGCATATGCCAGCCCATGATCGAGGCATTAGACAAGGGCAGCCAGTATTAACGTCTGGATCTGTGCACAGCTGAATCATCAGACTAGGTAAGCAAGCAAGGACAACAGCGAAAAATGGCAGATGGAGCGATAATAACTGACATGATCCATGATTACATGATATTTTTAGTGATATTTGTAAATTGTCTTTCTAAATGTTTTGTTAGCATGTTGCTAATGTACTGTTAAATTGTGGTTAAAGTTACCATCGTTTCTATTCACGGAGACAAGACTGTCGTTATTTTAATTTTTAAACACTTGCAGTCTGTATAATTCATAAACACAACTTCATTTTTCATAAATCTCTCCAACAGTGTAGCATTAGCCGTTAGCCACGGCGCATACTATCAAACTCATTCAGAATAAAATTTAAACATCCAAATAAACACCGTACTTACGCGATTAGACATGCTGCATGACAAACACTTTGTAAAGATCCATTTTGAGGGTTATATTAGCTGTGTGAACTTTGTTTATGCTGGTTAAGGCAAGCGTGAGCTCCGGGGGAGGGGAGCACGAGAATTTAAAGGGGCCGCAGCCTGAATCGGCGCATATTTAATGATGCCCCAAAATAGGCAGTTAAAAAAATGAATAAAAAAAAAAATCTATGGGGTATTTTGAGCTGAAACTTCACAGACACATTCAGGGAACACCTTAGACTTATATTACATCTTTTAAAAAGACGTTCTACGGCACCTTTAAAAACACAGAATTTAGTTGATCCTAGTAAACACTCATTGTCACAGCTGTAAACACAACAGCTTTCTTTTCCATTGGGGTTTGGCATCACTACAGCTTTGTTTCCAGACAGACCGTTAAAGAACGTAACACACACGTCTCCTGGAAATCCTGTGGAATTCAACCAATCAGATGACAACTTCGAAACTCCTGAAGTGTTTCCAATTTTGTGTGCCATATGCATCAGCCAACAGTTTGTGACCATGACGTCTGAGGCTGAGACTAGGTAGTGTGTGATCCTCAGTTGTTTAGCAAATCCAGTAACCATTTACAATTTCACATCTTCTAACAACCTCAGCTGTAAATTTACCATCAGAAGTTTATCTAGGATGAGTGTTTCTTCTCAGGCATAATACAGAAGCATTATATCTTATTTTTTAAGTTAAAATCTGATAAGTAAATTTAGGATATTTTACAAATTCAGAAATTTCACAATCTGTAGTTAGAAAATATTAATCCACTCCATCACATCTGTAATTATTCATCAGTGTTTTGTCATCAAAGAGCAGCACATCATTTGAGTCTTCCAAAGTCTTTCCACTATCAAACATCACTGTTGTTCTTTATCTTGTATTATCAATAAAAACATAACACCATTCTCAGACACAGCTATTGTAATGTGATTTTTATAAAATAACATAAAATATTTCACTTAAGAAATGTAATTCTCTAATAGATTTTGTACTAAATGAGGTCCTAACTGATATGGCCATGGTTACCAAACAGAAAAGACAGGATTCTAAAGTTAGCCTCTTTCTGTAATAAGCAGAACTTCATGTGGCAGTGCACATGTAGGATATTCTTAACATTAAGCTCCACAACATAAACTCTATACCAGAGATTTGGAGCCATGCTAGTGGTGTGCGATACGTCTATGATAATATTTATAATTGCTGTTTTAAAGATGAATGATCTGACATTATCGTGTATGTCTGTCACTTTGCAAAAAACAAACAAAAACACACCTAGAGAGTCCACACACTGCGGGATGTAGTCTTTTAGTAAGTGTGGGTATCTTCAGATCAGAGTAATGGCCGTGCCGAAGGGTCCCAACAATTGGTTGCAAAAGCTGCCTGTTAGGGTGGGGGGTGGGGGGGGGTAGGGTTAGGGATATAGTTTCTGTTGTAGCATTGTGTACCTTTTGGCACACCCATTAGAGCTATTATGAAAGTATGTTTAATGTTACCTATGCTTTGTCAATGTTCTTTTCATTAAGCCAATAAAATACTGCAGGCATTCATCAGGACTTAATTACTTTATTTAATTTAAGCAAAACAAATGAATAAATGTTTTCTTTCTCGAGCCATCATGTATTTGTGAGCTTGCAGCAGGAATCTCTTAAAGGATTAGTTCACTTTCAAATAAAAATTTCATGATAATTTACTCACCCCCATATCATCCTAGATGTCCATGTCCTTCTTTCTTCAGTCGAAAAGAAATTAAGGTTTTTTATGAAAGAAAAAATTCCAGGATTATTCCCTGGATTATTCCCTGGATTTCAATTGGCTCCAAATGGTTGAAAGTGAAAATTACAGTTTCAGTGCAGCTTCAAAGGGCTTTAAACGATACCAGACGAGGAATAAGGGTTTTATCTATTCAACTTACGAAACGAACGCGTGGCGCCAGTTCCATTTTTTCCATAAGTAGAATAGGGAAGGTGCAGGACATACAGCGTAAGCTTTTTGAAGAATACGAAAGGCGGAATGGTGAAGCACTTACAAGGCGATCATTTGTGATTATAAAGTATATACTTTAGGGCTGCACGATATATCGCATGAGATTGTCACGCGCATTTCGTCAGTAAAGCCGGTTCCCTGATTACCGCTAAATCGCCATCACCTGCTTTCAAATAGAGCGCCATTTAATAGACAGAGCCGTAGATCAATGAAAAGCCACGCAATGTCGCGTTCATTATCGAAGGCGATTCATCTGCGATATGAACGTGATATTGCGTGGCTTTTCAGTGATCTACGGCTCTGTCTATTAAATGGTGCTCTATTTGAAAGCAGGTGATGGCGATTTAGCGGTAATCAGGGAACCGGCTTTACTGACGAAATGCGCGTGACAATCTCATGCGATATATCGTGCAGCCCTAATATACTTTGTATTTTTTTTAGAAAATTCTAGATAAGACACTTATTCTTCATCTGGTATCGTTTAAAGCCCTTTGAAGCTCCACTGAAACTGTAATTTTGACCTTCAACCGTTTGGGCTCCATTGAAGTCCATTATAAGGAGAATCATCCTGGAATGTTTTCATCAAAAACCTTAATTTCTTTTCGACTGAAGAAAGAAGGACATGGACATCTTGGATGACATGGGGGTGAGTAAATGATCAGGAAAAGTTTATTTGAAAGTGAAATAATCCTTTAAGTCAGAGTTAAAAGCTTACATACTTTTGTACATCGTCCATCTGCAGCATCTTCAGGGATTTCTAACAGTTTGTTTCTCTCAAGTCTGCATTTGACACATCATTGGTATCAAGAACTTCTATCAAATGAACTTCGATGGTTTATGATGAGGTAGTACGACAACACAAGGATGCAAGCTTAAGAAAGCATACTGAGAAACGGCCTCTTTTTTGTGTGTGTGTCAAAATCGCACATGAGCCAGACAGTAAAGCTTGGTGTTTAAGTAGCAGAATTTTAAATTTGATACAGAACCTAAAATTGGGATTTCTTGAATCTTGTAAGCACTGTAGTCACGGCATTTGAACCAACTGAGACAGCACCTGTATGACGCCTAGTGTTTTGAAGTGTATTCTAGCCTTTTCTGAACTAACCGGTCAACCCTCTCTAATATCCATGGCAACAAAGAAACCAAAATAGAACAAAAATTTTGAGTCAGTGATGAAATGTGAGAAATCTGTGAGAAACACAAGTGTGCAGGCAGACCCAGTGCCAGAAGACATGGACATCCCAATCTTTGTTAATACCAATGTTAACAAAGATTAATAAAAACTGTAAAAATGTGTTGCTTAATGTTAGTTAATGTTAGTTTATGCATTAACTAATGGGATATTATTGTAAAGTGTTACCAGATTTACTTTATTTATACTTTTTTCTTTTGAGGTGAAATATAGCCTGGGGGGCAGACTCATATTGGTGCCTTTGGCAGATGGGTACAAGATTAACCCATCATCAAAAGCTTATGGACAATCTTCTGTCACTACCATTGTGTCTGCATGGAGATTCAGTCCTTAAACTGCTCCATGTCTTGTGACTACTACACCGAATAAAGATTTCAATCAATGCTTTGATTCCCTAGTGGCTGAAAGCTGATTCAAAGGCAGCTGGTACATGTTCATTATTTAGTCAGCTTTATGATTCACCAAAGCCTCATCTAAATATCGGTTGAGTCAATGGGGAAGGGTTTGTTTCCTAAATGTCTCAGTGTTCTGAATTCAATAACAGTCTAGAACTAACATGTGATTTATGACCTCTAATGAATATTAGAGTCAAGTCCTTACATGAAAGCTTCAAATGTATCTGGGTCATTGACAAAGAGTGGCCAAGATGAATAAAAGGAAATATTGAGTTTACAACACGAGCCAAGTTGTATTCATATTGGTTTTATATGGTTTTAAAAGACTTTTTCAATAAACGTTTAAATTTAAATTCCCTACAACTGGAACATGTGAATGTACACATCTCATTTCTAATTCATAAATATCATATAAGGGAGTTGCACTGCATGACATTTTACAACCTGAACTAACCTTTCCTTGTCATAAAAAGATTATGTTTCAAGAAACCTACAAACTTTGACAAACAGTCATAATGGTCTGCGAGGGTCTCTAAAATTTAATTTCATCTTTTTATAATTTTGTTAAGAAAATTATTATTAAGGAAAAATTTTATTTTTTTTCCTTAATAATAATTTTTTTCATTATGGTTAACAGGACATTTTTTACTTTATGCCCTCCAAAGAAATATCAAAATAAAATTAAATCACTTTGAAACCAGATCAGATATTCATACAACAAAATATTCTGGGGGCCATTAATTTTTTTGTGAAAATGATCAAAAACGCTGGCACTGGCTGGCATCTTTAAAAAAAAAAAAAAAAAAAAAAAAACGCTGGCAGGGAAAGAGTTAAAGGTGCCATCGAACGTTTTTTTACAAGATGTAATATAAGTCTAAGGTGTCCCCTGAATGTGTCTGTGAAGTTTCAGCTCAAAATACCCCCTAGATTTTTTTTAATTAATTTTTTTAACTGCCTATTTTGGGGCATCATTAAATATGAGCCGATTTATGCTGTGCGGCCCCTTTAAATCTCGTGCTCTCCACCCACGGAGCTCGCGCTTGCCTTAAACAGTGCCTAAACAAAGTTTACACAGCTAATATAACCCTCAAATGGATCTTTACAAAGTGTTCGTCATGTATGCGGCATGCATGCGTCGGATTATGTGAGTATTGTATACTGTTATATTGTTTACATTTGATTCTGAATGAATTTGACGCTGTGCTCCGTGGCTAACGGCTAATGCTACACTGTTGGAGAGATTTATAAAGAATGAAGTTGTGTTTATGCATTATACAGACTGCAAGTGTTGAAATGAAAATAGCGACGGCTCTTGTCTCCGTGAATACAGTAAGAAACGATGGTAACTTTAACCACATTTAACAGTACATTAGCAACATGCTAACGAAACATTTAGAAAGACAATTTACAAATATCACTAAAAATATCATGTTATCATGGATCATGTCAGTTATTATTGCTCCATCTGCCATTTTTCGCTATTGTTCTTGCTTGCTTACCTAGTCTGATGATTCGGCTGTGCACATCCAGATGTTAATACTGGCTGCCCTTGTCTAATGCCTTTCATAATGTTGGGAACATGGGCTGGCATATGCAAATATCGGGGGCGTACACCCCGACTGTTACATAACAGTCGGTGTTATGTTGAGATTCGCCTGTTCTTCGGAGGTCTTTTAAACAAATGAGATTTATATAAGAAGGAGGAAACAATAGAGTTTGAGACTCACTGTATGTCATTTCCATGTACTGAACTCTTGTTATTTAACTATGCCAAGATAAATTCAATTTTTCATTCGAGGGCACCTTTAAACGATCACACAACAAGCAGTTTTTCTCCAAATATCACCATGATTTCAAAGTTCAATCCAAAAAAAGTTTTTCAATTCCAAGAACACGCTCTTGCCATGCAACCTTGAAAGAATGAGATGAGATGTGCTGCGATCTTGTTGCTCAGCTGACCGTTCCAGCATATTATACATAGCAGCCAATGCACAATAAATACATCACAAACAAATGTCATAACCTATTGAAACATTTCTTTCATATTATCATATGCATTATTTTCATATTATTTTATATCGTTTTATTCTTCCATGTGTATTTGTGAGAATTGAAATATCAAAATGAGTTTAAATCACAAATAAATTTCACAAATAATTGCAAAGAAATGGCAAGTACATTGAACTCAATGTGAAACTGAAATAGAAAAAATTGAAATAGTATTTTCTTGTAAAACGTACTCCAATAATCTTTGCTTATCATTTTTACAGTATATGTATGAATTGCATTTTTATTTATTTTTTTGCTAAATAAATACTGTTTATCTGTAAATTATCTAACTTAATCAGAGTGTTTGATGGGTATGTCAGTCTTGTTTATTAATAGTGACATTTGCTAATTGTGGTTGGTAATATTCCTCAAATCAAATTTTGTGATTTAAAACAATTAAACTGTGTACTATGCATTTACTTGTATATGTGAAATGACATTTTCACCTGTTAGACTTGCTAAAAAGCAGCCTTCAGAAAATGTAAAAATCAATCAGTTAAAACATCATCAGATCAAATAGACAGTAAACAATACATCCAATAATTTGTGCCCTAGCAAAAGTGTTCAGCACTGACATGACACTACATTTGTAAATGTCAGTAAGCATGTTATGTCTAGTGATGTGAAGGGTGGCTCTTATCTAGACTGCGTTATTGACATGGACTGTTTGCTGAAGTGAGGAGTGGCCGTGTCTGCATGCTCTAAATGCACTAAATGTGCCGTCGGGGATGTTAGACACAAGAGAGTGCAAAAGAAACTGAAAATCTAGGTTTGTATTGTAGTAGTTTATGTCCTAATCTTAAGATCACAGAACACAAACTGTGTAAAAATATTTGAAAATGTCTGTATACAACTAACATAGATGTTACCACTTTAAGAAGTATTTTAAGTACATGACACAACATTACAAGCAGAAGAAAATGATGTGTTTGGGTGAAAACATAATAGCCATTCTGTGTATAGGGTGTTATCAGAGACAGTAAACATTATATCTACTGTAATGTACTGAGTGTTTTTAAAGTATGTTATTAGATCTACTGAAATACTGCATCAGGTGTTAATATACGGGGTGTTGTCCTGGTGCTTATTTGCTGATGCATGAGACACAGTCAGTCCATAGGTCACTGTACAATGATCTGAGTTTATGACACGGTCCAAAAAACCCAACCCAAACCCACACGCTGGATATTGCTAACAGATAAAAACGCGATCAAAACAAATCCCTAGACCATTTGCTTACATAACACAGACTCATTTAAATGTAAATCTACTGATCTTTACAATAGACATGCATTATTGGTTACCTCTTATTATTAACACTATACATAACGCCATGTGTATTATTACAAAGACACTCTGATGCTCATTAACATATCAAAACTTACCTGCTACGATCACTGCTCCGTTCACAGCAACTGATGTACGGCACCGTATTAAATCAAGGTTAAACTAAGAGAAAATACATCACATATCCAGAACCGGGCTGCGAGAAGTCAGGATCACCGAACACTGGACCGGCACTGCGCACTTTCTGCGGCTGCGCTTCACCAATTCTACTATGGCGAAGGCATGGCTCATCAATATTAATTATGTAACGTGATGGTCTTAACTGATTGGCTGAAAGGCAGTAAGCGGGTGGCACTTCGATTATAATGGGCTGCTGGTAGCGGGCGACATACTTGGTTATGAATATTAATGAGATAATATGAGCGGACATCCCAGGAAGATTGGGATAATCAATATTCATAAGTTAGGCCTCGAGAGGAGAAATTCAGATAATTTACTTTTAAAGGTAAACTGTCTGATAAATCATGTCAGCAGATGGAGTTACACTTATTATAGAATGCGGGTGTTTTGTATATTTTATTAGAAAACAATACATATAAATTAGATTTATAGATGATTAAGATTCTTCTATTAGCCTATATTCATTACTAGTCATTTATTATTATTAATTTTAGAATTCGAACTTATAGAACTTATAAATATTTAAATATTCCTGGGGGGAAAACTCGCCTGACGGATGACATCAGATCACAGTTTACTTTGATTTTAATGCCATCTGCTGGCAGAATACAATACAAGATGATAAATGATAAAGATTAATGTAATTTGTAGGAATGTTTATAAAACTGGAAATTAAAGCATAAAATTAAAGGATTAGTTCACTTTCAAATAACATTTTCCTGATAATTTACTCACCCCCATGTCATCCAAGATGTCCATGTCCTTCTTTCTAAGAAATTAAGGTTATTGATGAAAACATTCCAGGATTATTCTCCTTATAGTGGACTTCAATGGAGCCCAAACGGTTGAAGGTCAAAATTACAGTTTTAGTGCAGCTTCAAAGGGCTTTAAACGATACCAGACGAGGAATAAGGTTCTTATCTAGAGAAAGATTGGTCATTTTCGAAAAAAAATACAAATGTATATGCTTTATATAAACAAATGATCGGCTTCCAAGTGGTTCCGCCAAAACCGCACTTTCGTATTCTTCAAAAAGCTTAAGCTGTATGTCCTACACCTTCCCTATTCTACTTACGGAACGAACGCGGCGCCAGTTCCATTTTTTCCGTAAGTAGAATAAACACAGAAAATCAAACCTGATCCGAATTTTTTTATGATGGACTACAGTTTCGGAGGCAGTGTGCAAACATGATTGACATAACGTGAGGTCGTATTTATTTTTTAATGTGCGAAAATTTCGCATGCGAGGCCTTAATGCTCAATCATCACTCATAGAGTGAATCTACCTTATTTCACTAACTGCAACATTGCTTCAGTGTTACTTTTAAACTTTATAGATTGGGACCATATGAAAACTGAGCAGTGTTTGTTTAACACTGAGGATTTTACTGTGTACTAGTAAACATGTAACCAACGACATGTGTTTTTTCTAATAATTTACTCAAATGAATTTGAAAAATTGTCTTGGAAAGGCAAAGGGGGAGGTGTTGCTGTAATTTATAGTAGTAATATTTACAGTATCAGCCAGAAGTCTTTCAAATATAATTCCTTCGAAGTGATGGTGCTTTACGTAACATTATGTAAGTTGACATTTGGGCTGGCTACTGTATACAGGCCACCAGGACACCATACAGACTTTATCAAAGAAATTGCAGATTTTCTATCAGAATTAGTACTAGCTGCAGATAAAGTCCTTACTACATTTAGTCAAAGAGGCTAAACTGCCTCCCTGCCATAAATATGGTAGAACCATCACTTCTACCACTAAAGATCGCTTTATAAATAATCTTCCTGATCAGTTTCATCACCTTAGCATACCAGACAGCTTAGAAGACCTCGATGTTGCAACAGAAACTATTGCCTCTGTCTTTTCCACACATTAGACTCAGTTGCTCCTTTGCGTTTAAAAAAGATTAAGGAAATTAATCCAACGCCATGGTACAATGAGCACACTCGGGCCCTAAAATCAGCAGCTAGAAAAATGGAGCGCAGCTGGAAGAAAACAAAACTAGAAGTATTTCGCATTTCGTGGAGAGAGAGAATGATTGAGTACAGAAAGGCCTTAAAAACCGCTAGATCTGCCTATTTTTCAAAACTTTTAGAAGAAAATAAACACAACCCTAGGTATTTATTTGATACAGTGGCTAAATTAACAAGAAATAAAGCTTCAACTTCTGATGTTTCCAAAGAGCACAGCAGTAATGACTTTATGAACTTCTTTACTTGCAAGATTGATAATATTAGAGAAAAAATTATAACCATGCAAACGTCTACTACAGTATTGTGTCAGACAGTGCATTGTAGTGTCCCTGAAGAAAAATTCAATTCATTTACTTCCTTGGAGAGGAAGAATTGTCTAAACTTGTTAAATCATCAAAATCATCAACATGTATGTTAGACCCTATACCGACTAAGCTATTGAAAGAGATGCTTCTGGAGGTCATAGTTCCTCTTCTTAATATTGTTAATTCATCTTTATCACTAGGATACATACCAAAAACTTTTAAGCTGGCTGTTATTAAACCTCTTATTAAAAAAACACAACTTGATCCTAGAGAATTAGTCAATTACAGGCCGATTTTAAATCTCACTTTTCTGTCAAAAATATTAGAAAAGGCAGTTTCATCACAACTATGTTCCTTTTTAGAAAGAAATAGTATCTGTGAGGATTTCCAGTCAGGATTTAGACCGTACCATAGTACTGAGACTGCTCTCAATAGAGTTACTAATGATTTGCTCTTATCATCAGATCGTATTTGTATCTCTCTATTAGTGTTACTGGATCTTAGTGCTGCATTTGACACTATTGATCACAATATTCTTCTAAATAACTCGAAAATAATCTCGAAAACTATGTTGTCATTAGTGGAATTGCATTGGCATGGTTCAAATCATACTTATCTGACCGTTATCAGTTTGTAGTAGTAAATGAAGAAATTTCATATTGATCACAAGTTAAATATGGAGTACCGCAAGGCTCAGTACTAGGACCATTGCTTTTCACTCTGTACATGCTACCCTTGGGAGATATCATTAGGAAGCATGGCGTTAGTTTTCATTGTTACGCTGATGATACTCAGCTCTATATTTCTTCACGCCCTGACGAAACTTACCAATTCGCTAAATTAACAGAATGTATAGCTGATATAAAAAACTGGATGACCAGTAATTTCCTACTACTAAATTCAGAAAAAACAGAGATTCTAATTTTTGGACTGAAAACTACTTCACGCAATAAGAATTGCGTGAAGTAGTTTTCAGAATATTGTCTAACACTTGATGGCTGCTCTGTTAAGTCTTCGTCGTCAGTTAGGAACCTGGGTGTGCTCTTTGATACCAATCTTTCATTTGAAGGCCATGTTACTAGCATCTGCAAAACCGCATTCTTCCATCTTAAAAATATATCTAAACTACGACATATGCTCTCAAAGAAAAATGCAGAACAGTTAGTCCATGTGTTCATGACCTCAAGGCTAGATTACTGTAACGCTCTACTGGGTGGTTGTTCCTCCCGCTTGATAAATAAACTACAGCTCGTACAAAATGCAGCAGCTAGAGTTCTTACTAGAACTAGGAAGTATGACCATATTAGCCCAGTTCTGTCAACACTGCATTGGCTTCCTGTTAAACATTGTATAGATTTTATAATCTTGCTAATTACTTACAAAGCACTAAATGGTTTAGCTCCCCAGTACCTGAGCTAGCTCTTAAATCATTATAATCCTTCACGTTTATTGCGATCTCAGAATTCAGGCCAGCTGATAATACCTAGAATATCAAAATCAACCGCAAGCGATAGATCCTTCTCCTATTTGGCACCCAAACTCTGGAACAATCTTCCTAGCATTGTTCGGGATGCAGACACACTCTGTCAGTTTAAATCTAGACTAAAAACACATCTCTTTAACCTGGCATACACATAACACATTATCAATTTATATTTTCAAATCCGTTAAAGGATTATTAGGCTACATAAATTAGGTCAGCTGGAACCAGGAACACTTCCTATAACACCAGATGTACTCGTTACATCAGAAAAAGAATGGCATCAATGCTAATATTAGTCTTTCTGTTTATCCTGAGGTTTACCGTAGTCAACCGGATCCGAGCCATATCCAGCTGAGACCAAGGACCAGCGCCATGACACGACCACAACGCAGCCCTGACGTATCAGCTGAGATCGAGTCGACTTGATCATCCATTGTGAAGACATCATCAATACGACAGCCAGTGCCACAATTCCTCAACAAACTGTCCATACTGGCGTGATGAATACGATCCTCAACTGGACACGACCACAACGCAGCCCTGAAGTATCAGCAGAGATCGAGTCAACTGGATCATCCATTGTGAAGGCCTCATCGACACGACAGCCAGTAGCACAGTTCCTCAACAAACCATCCATACCGGCGTGATGAATACGATCCTCAACTGGACACGACCACAACACAGCCCTGAAGTATCAGCAGAGATCGAGTCAACTGGATCATCCATTGTGAAGGCCTCATCGACACGACAGCCAGTAGCACAGTTCCTCAACAAACCATCCATACCGGCGTGATGAATACGATCCTCAACTAGATGGAACTGAAATAAATACTTTGATTGTTGCGAACCTATCAGACTTATGATGGCAACCTGATTCGTAACAAAGCACTGTTCGCCAGAGGAGAACTGGCCCCCCGACTAAGCCTGGTTTCTCCCAAGGTTTTTTTCTCCATTTTAACACCTATTTGCCACTTGTTTGCCACCTGATGTCACCTGTTGGAGTTTGGGTTCCTTGCCGCTGTCGCCTTTGGCTTGCTTAGTTGGGGACACTTGACATTTGACTTGACATTTGGTATTCAACAGTATTCTTGACATTTATTCAACAGTGCTTTGATCTGCCTGCATTGACACTATTCTTTAAAAGCTGCTGTGCAGCCAAAATTATGTACCAGTTATCAATGTAAAGCTGCTTTGACACAATCTGCATTGTAAAAAGCGCTATATAAATAAAGGTGACTTGACTTGACTTGACTTGACTTGACTTGACATATACATACATACATTTTGATGTGGTCTTGCTGGGATCATACCAGCACCCAAAAGATAACATATGCTGGCCCACCAGCACACCAAGCTGGTCCCAGCATGCAAAACATACCTTATACTGGTGACCAGCAATGCTGGATTTTTTCAGCAGGGCTACCATAGACATATAGTACAACACAAACATACTTTTATTATTTGTCATTTATTTGCACAATCCTCCATTAAGTATTTATCAAATACTGAAAAAAAAAGTTTTTGTCTGTGCACTCAACAACCAGAACACACTGGTCCACTTTCTTATTTTCATTTACATGTTAATGTCTGAAAGCAAAACAAAAAAGAAAAAGTCTATAAAAGAGTCCAACTCCTTTAAAAAGGCAAATAGAAAAAAAATACTAATAGTAAATGTTAAAAAAATCACAATGCAGCCATGGTTAAAATCATTTTAGTATTTGTATGACAATTCAAACCTGTATAAAGGATATGAAATGGCAGTATACTGTACGTTTATGTACACACGTTACAGAGAATAGAAGAAGAGAAGCTTTCCTCAGTGGTTCATTCAGAATCAGTACTGTCAAACTTAAAAATAATGTTTGTGCAAATGTCTGCAGTTCTATTTGAAACAGACAGATCAAATATTAGTGTTCTCAGTTTTACAGATTAAAAAAGAAAAAAGCTCCTCATGTCGCCCTAAAAGTAGTGCTTAAAAACAACTAGAGGCCCAAAATGGTTGACCAAACCCCAGCAGCCCACCTCAAAAACAAAACCAGTATAAAAGTAGGCTAAAACATACAATGAAAAGAAGAGTAACAGTTCTACTCATGAAAGACATGAAAAACGTCTATTTTATGCACAATTTAACTATATCGCAGTTGCGCATGGCTGTAAAATAACGCCATAAGTCGTAACAGCAAACTCACCCCCTAAAATTAATACTGAAAACCTTTCACAGACACACACACACACACACACACACACACACACACACACACACAGGTAAAGCTGTGTCACCCTCTTTCAGTATTTACAAATGGGCAGTTTTTGTAAAGGGACTTTTGAAGCGTGAGCGAACATAAACAGATCTACCACCAAAGTTACAAAAAAGTTACAGCGGATGGCCTTTTGTCATCCCAACAATCTTTCAATACAAGCCCTTATTCACTGGCAGTAACTGGACGCTGTATTCAACACACAAAGACACAGCTTTCCTAAAACACTCAAAATAGTGGTATGATCAGAGATGGCAGGTAAAAATGTAAAAAGAGTAAAAAGTGAAAATATCTGCTCACAGCCCCACACAGAGCGGGGATAAAACAATTTAAAGGGCTTTTTAAAGCATTTAACATTACAAACTGAGATCTCCCTTTAGATTAAACCCACACAAGCTGCCTTCTCCATACAAAAAACCCCTAAAGCACCACACATGTGAACACATGTAGTCCACGTGTGTTCCCCTCCCCCTCAACATGCCTTTGATATTCATCCAGGTAATGAAATTATAAAGTACTGTATTAAATACAACCAAACTCACCTTTTTTAATGCAAGTGTTCATGTTACTAAATTTAAAGGATGTGCCATTTAGAATTCACAGCTACGCTAAATTCATAAAAAAAAACAGCAACGTAAGCCCCTCCCACTTGTTCCATAGCCCCTCCCATTTGCACCTAAACTCCTCCCATTTGTCATTTAAAGGAATAGTTCAACTCAAAGACATCAAAACTGACACAAAATAACATTTAAGAGCTATCTGTTCCTCACACAAATCTGTCATGATTTTTGTAGTTCAACAAGAATTTTTGGGAGAACTCTTCCTTTAACCTTTCCCATTTGTGAATATCAACACACCATTACCATACTCCACACAAACAAACAATTTCATGAATACAATTTCAGTCAAACTCACTTCATAAATCCCACCCTATAATATTGTACATAGAACAATTATCAACACAGATAATTTCACAGAAATAATATCAAACTATAACCCAACAAAGTGCAAACTGAAGCTGCCATACGTGCCGGTACGATTCCTACCACAACATGTGCTGCTTATCTTAACATAAAAGACAGCATTTGTTTCAAACACACCAATGCTCCTTTCACTGCCAAAGCAACAAAAATGACAAGTAACATCACTAACAACATTTCTGTCAAGGACACAGGCTTTCAAATTGACCATTTCCACAGGAAAATCCATTTGTCTGTTTGATCCCACCATCCGTGAATTCCCCTTGTGCTGGAGAAAGTTCCAGAATGGCACCAGCAGGTCACACAGCCTTGCTGTAGCCAAAGATTCCTACAGGGAAGTGTTTCACGTGAGTTGGCCACTGCGCGGCCAGCTGGAAAAACTTCACGTCGTGCCACTCTACACCATCAATGGACACTGCAGAGGGGAAAAAAGACAATTTTAAAAAAGACTGCTGTTAAAAGGAACACAATTACATCTAACACCAAATGAGCTCAAAATCTCAAAAATATCTGATCCAGAATTTCAGTTCACAAATCCAGTGCATTTGTAACAGTACTAAAATTTTACAAAATAATCAAGTTGAATCACATTGAACTAAATTGAAAACACATTTCCCGATTTATATTATTTAGAAAATTGTAATATAGTTGAATCTTCATCAGAACAAATATTTACAACCATAATGGTTTTAATTTAATACATAACAGAAATATAGAATTATGGTATTTACAATATACACTACCATTCAACATTTTTAAAATGTTTTTTAAGAAAAATCTTAAGCTTACCAAAGGCTGCACTTATTTGAACAAAATATAAAAACAGTAATATTGTAATATTATTGTGACTGAAAATATCAGTTTTCTAGGGGTGTAACGATACACTCATTGCACTGGGATGGCCATAGCAGAAGCTTCATTTTGTGTTCAGTGACACATTTTTGTGTTGATTTTGATGTTTGTTTTGGATCATTGTCCTGATGGAAGATCCAACCATGGCTCATTATAAGATTTCTAGCAGGGACAGTCAGGTTTACAGTCAGGTAGGCCCTCAACATTAAAGATCCAGCAGTATATTTAACCGTGGGCACTTTTTATCCATGTGTGCACCAAACCCATCTGCTGGGTTTGCTGCCAAAAAGCTCTTTTTTTTGTTTCATCTGACCATAGAAGCCGGTCTCGTTTGAAGTTCCAGTCTTGTCTGACAACTGAATATGCTGGAGATTGTTTCTGGATGAGAGCAGAGGATTTTTCTTGAAACCCTCCCAAACAAATTTTGGGGATGTAGGTGCTGTTTGGTAATTTTTTTAGGCTTTCTGACCCCAATATGCAACTAATTTCTGCAATTCTCCAGCTGTGAACCTTGGAGAGTTTTTGGCCACTCAAACTCTCCTCCTTACTGCGCATTAGGACGATTTAGACACACGTCCTCTTCCAGGCAGATTTGTAACATCTTTTGATGATTGGGACTTCGTAATTATTGTGTTGATGGTGGAAATGGGGATTTTCAATGCGTTAGCTTTTTTCTTACATTTTCTATTTTGTAAAGCTCAACAATCTTTTGCTGCACATCAGAACTATATGCTTTGGTTTTACTCATTGTGATGAATGGTTAAGGGAATTTGGCCTTTGTGTTTCCTCATGTTTATACTCCTGTGGAACAGGAAGTCATGGCTGGACAATTTTATGTTCTTTATCACCCTGGTGTGCTAAAAAAAAAAAAAAGAAGTAAATATGAATGGGAATATACTTCAGAGATATTTTACTTATAAGAATTTCTAGGAGTACCAGTAATTGTGCCCAACATGTATTGGAGAAAAACATTTATTTCCTAATGTGAGTTTCCCCCCAACTTTCAATTGTTTTACTTCAATGAAAGGTTAGAATTTTGTGAATTTTTGAATGAAAGATCAAAAGGATAAACAACGCAGATTTATTTTCACAGCTGCCTTTGCTCATATTTACTAAGGGTGCCAATATTAGTGGAGGGCACTGTATGTCACTGCCATTGTTTTGTCTCAAGATGCACACGAGTAATGTTTAAGGCATGTTTACAAAAGATACTTGCCGTATTTGAACTAAGGCCTAATCCTGGTTTAATCCAAGCCCTGTCTGTGAAATCAGGCCTATATTGCCAAATCATATCATTTACATAAACAATACATATCATCACATTTTTATATCACAATATCTTGATAAATCAATGTATCGTTACACCCTTAATGTTTTCTGTAGGCCTATTGTAATATATGTTAAAATGTAATTTATTCCTATGATCAAAACTGAATTTTCAGCATCATTAGTCCAGTGTTCAGTGTCCCATGATCCTTCAGAAATCAATCTAATATGCTGAACTGATGCTCAAGAAACATTTCTTATTATTATCAATGTTGAAAACAGTTGTGCTGCTTCATATTTTTGTGGAAACCATGATACATTTCTAAAAAGATTCTTTAATCAAAGTTAGTTGAACATCTTTAATTAGAAACAGAAATCTTTTGTAACATTATAAAAGTCTTAACTTTTATAACATTAATGGTAATGATAAGCCATGCATGGATTTATTACAGACATCACAGTTAGACTGTAGTGACTATAAGGTATTGCTCAAGTGACCACAGGGTGGCAGTCAGGTACAACCACAAAATCACACTACTGGGACTTTCTGCGCATTGGATTTCATGTGTTTGTGTGTTGGCTTACCCTTCAGCATGGTGTGCTGGTGTTTAGCTGTGCAGATGAGTCTGCTGATGCTGTCTATCACCTGACTCTTAGAGTCCACATCCTTCTCTTTCAGCTTCTTGCTCAGGAAAATCACTGAGTGTAGAAGGAAACCAGACGTGAAACTAAAAGCAACAGCACATAGGAGCCAACTAATCACCCTCACAGCAGCTCATTTTAAGGCAACACACCTTTCTTGTTTTTCTCCTTCATGACAACTGTCATGGCCATGCCAGGAGGGGGTGTTGGCTCTCCTCCGTTGGGGATTCGGGAAACCTGCAGAGAGCGGAAGTTACTCTTCAACGTGTTCTTAATCCCCACGTCTCTTTTCTCGCCCTCTTTCTTCTTCTCTGCACCCTGTAACGTCCAGTAGTCCACCTGAAGACCCATCACCTCACCCCCGGTGCCTGGAGAACTGCACACAGATACATATGAAATATAAGAGTGCAGTAGATAATGTACGCAAAAACGCTTTTTCACTGGCACCAATGCCATGTTTGACTCATCTTCATGCTCATTTTCAACCTCATTTCTCACAGAAATGACATTGTTGTCTAGGACAAAGATCAGGATTCTTAAGCATTTGTGCTCTACATAGTTTCTCGTACCCTGCTCCAGAGAGACTGGCAGAAACAGAGGGGGATGAGGGAGGGGTGGAGGTCATGTCTTTCCCATACGGCGTTCCCGTCTGCGCTGGAGGTGAGGAGAGCATGTTCACACTGCCCACCATCACTGCATCATCAGAATCCACTGCCAGACGACACACACAAACACACACACATCAGTCATATTTCACTGCTGTTATTGTTTTCATTGTGTTATTGGCTAAATGCAAATCCTACCTGATGTGGATAAGCTGTGCTCCACAATTCCCACTTTAACCAACTGCAAGAAAACACATCCAAATCCTGAATGAATTATGTTTGAAACAGCATACTATTGTTTGTACTATTTCTGCAGTATTTTCCATATTTATAGAATAACTCCAAAATGTGTAATATACCACCAGTACTGTGCATAATACTGTATCCTACAATGCAATGCTTTTGACTTGACCTTCCATTTTCAATGTGACGTGATTTCAACCAAATGATAAGTCAAGAATAAGATGTTAAAAATCACAGTTGATAGTGGTTTGTTCCAAGACAATTTTACATCAAATTAGGTTAAAACACAAAATATCTTTCATAGATGATAACTGTATGCAACTTGCCAATAGAAGAGAAATGTAGCATACTATTGTTTCAAACATTTATCTTTACACATTGCAGTTTCAAATATTTTAGTATACAATATGCAGGAATCAGTGCATAATATGCTCTACACATTCCGCAAATTAGGTTAAAAAAAAAAAAAAAAGTCTTGTTTTTTTTTCTTTTTCCAACTAAGCAAAAAGAAGTGAAATAGTTGTTCACTGACAACATTAGGGATGTAACGATGCATCTGGAACCGGTTGAAAATCGATTAAAATATGTGACGATTCAAGTGGGTTGAGATGCTAAATGAATCGCGATACATTTGGGGGCGGGGGGTTATATGAATGTATAGCTGAGGAGAACTGACTGTGTTCAGAAAAGTTTAGATGGTATTTTCTTTTCATCTTACTTCCATACAATGGCTTTTAAAATAGTTTTAGCGCACAGCGCTGTTTGTTTAGAGCGGTAACCATGGAAGCGCTGTATTGCCGCTGTTCCATAAGCGCCACCTGCTGCCAGACAGTGAATTTGCGTTCTTATGCAGCCCTTCTGCTCTTATGAAGTTTTATGTAGCATAATTTCACAAAGCTAAAGTCTGAACATTCTGTTTTTGCTTCAGATGTTAAAAATTATACAATCTAATTTAAATTAAAAACTGCTCAAACAGCATCTTTGTTGGGATTGTGATTAAAATGCAGTGGTTGCCTCTAATTTTAAATGGCTACAGATAGTTCAGCCTGTAATAGAGCAAATAAACGTCTTGTTCATGTACTCATATGAAGAGATTTCTTTTATTTGTATTATTTATTTATTTATTTGATTTAGGATTTGTTTTAAAATTTCAATTTAGTTGTTATAAAGATATTTCAATTTCACAAAGAAATATACAGCATTTTGTCTGAGAAATAATAAAAAGACACTTTCTCATTTAAATCTCATTTTGTTAAAAAAAATCGTGAGAAAATCGAATCGTGAAACCAGTATCGTGAATCGTATCGAATCGTGAGTTGAGTGAATCGTTACATCCCTAGTCAACATAAATTATTATGAGCTGTTTTATGTTATATTTATTTTAAATGAGGTTTAGAATTACCCTGTTACCAAAATTTTAATCTCTGAATGCAGATTTGAGTGATTCCATTATTTTCCTGCAATAAACATTAAAAAAAACAACATTTTATGAAAGTAGGTAACACTTAAAGGGTTAGTTCACCTAAAAATGAAAATGTATTACTCACCCTCATGGCATTCCACACTAGTAAGACCTTCGTTAATCCTCGGAACACAAATTAAGATATTTTTGTTGAAATCCGATGGCTCAGTGAGGCCTCCATAGCCAGCAATGACATTTCCTCTCTCACGATCCATTAATGTACTAAAAACATATTTAAATCAGTTCATGTGACTACAGTGGTTCAATATTCATGTTATAAAGTGACGAGAATATTTTTGGTGCGGCAAAAAAACAAAATAACGACTTATATTGTGATGGCCGATTTCAAAACACTGCTTCAGGATGCTTCGGAGCATAAATTAATCAGCGTGTCGAATCAGCTGTTCGGACCACCAAAGTAGTTTGGTGATCAGCAGTTTGGTGATTTGGCATGCGATCCGAATCATGATTCGACACGCTGATTCATAACGCTCTGAAGCTTCCTGAAGCAGTGTTTTGAAATCGGCCATCACTATATAAGTCTTTATTTTTTTTATTTTTTTGGCGCACCAACAATATTCTCGCCGCTTTATAATATAAATATTGAACCACTGTACTCACATGAACTGATTTAAATATGTTTTTAGTACATTAATGGATCTTGAGAGAGGAAATGTCATTGCTGGCTATGGAGGCCTCACTGAGCCATCAGATTTCAGCAAAAATATCTTAATTTGTGTTCCGAAGATTAACAAAGGTCTTAAGGGTGTGGAACGGCATGAGGGTGAGTAATAAATGACATTATTTTCAAATTTGGGTAAACTAACCCTTTAAAACTGTTTTCTTACAATAACTTTTGGTTGAACCAACTTCATTAGGATGAGCTCACAATTTGTGTAAAAACTGAATATTTGCATAGAATTTTCCATTTTGGAAAATCATACAATAACAGGCTTGTGCTAAACATTGATTTTAGTTTAAATGAGTTACTAATTTAAATATATATTTAGATTTAATTCAATATTTAATTATAATTCAAATATATGAAATATAAATATAAATATAAACATATTTCTCACCATGACATACATGGGATATGCTTTTTTTTAATGGGACAACCAAGTATATTTGCATCTTTAGAAAAACAACAGAGAGGAATTGAATAAGAAAAAGCATTTCTCACCCCAATGAACGGGACAAACTTCTGGCAGGAATCTTCGTCAGGGCTGTCGAAGTCAAACAGGAGGGAAATGTTAGCACGGGTTGGACCGGACGTGTAATGTTAAGCTGTCAGTGAGGGCGGATGGTCTGTGAGATGCGTGTGGGGGGTGAGAATGAGGGGTGTAAGATCTGATAGTGTGACACAGAGTGGTGCCCTCTAGCTGACAGAGTGCTGTGAGAGACCACAGTGAGTGTGAGGGCTCATGCCATGGCTCTGGGTCATGAGGACGCTGGGATAGCTTCTTACATCCTCCACCAGTCAGGGGGGTGTAAGGCTGCAGGCTATGGGGACACTTCATTATTGAACTCATTGGCCCTGTTTACACCTGGTATTAAGATGCATTTTGGTCGATTGGATCACAAGTGGACAACGATAAATACAGGTGTAAACGGAGTCTCAAAGATGTTTTGAGCTTGTCCACTTTCGACCACTTCCAGAGGTAGTTGAAAACGGCTGTCAGAGCAGAAATGAAAGCTGCTGCTCTCTGTATGCTTTTCCATTGTTTCCAGAGTGTTCATATGTAAATTGCATGAGCATATTTTGTCTATTAGATTGAAATATCTGAAAAATCCCATAGATTGACCCACCCATAGACCCTTCCCTCAAACAAATCAGGACAGAAGTGGTTGAAAGTGGACAAAAGAACGGATTAAAACACCATGTGTAAGCAGGAATGTGTCTCTCTTGTCTACTTGTGATCCAATCCACCAAAATGCATCTTAATATCAGGTGTCAATAGGGCTATTCTTATCTAATCTTTCATGGCACTTCCCAAGAGTTGTCTACAACTGATAGTAGCTGCTCTCCAGACTCAGGAAACCAGAACAAGAGGAACTTCCAAAATTCTGAATTTTTTCGATTGTAGCTGACAAAAACAGGGCTGGCACAAGAGTAGTCTCGTGTAACCAGTCTTCTGACTATAACTGGCTTAATGTTTGATCCACACTGTAACTTATTTAAGCCAAGAACCGCCCACTTATACAGGAAGAGAATGTCTGACCAACATGTACAATGACCAATCACAACTTTGAGAAATCTCTCTGCTTGCAATATCTTCTTTAGGTGTCTCAAACTTCAAAATTCCTTTTCTAAATTTGAAGCCGTGAATGTACAAACTCTACCAATTGGGTCAATGACATTCAAGAATGTCCATGATAAATAAATAAAAAAAAAACTAAAATAAATAAATAAAACTCAACAAAAAAGAAGTTCTCTTAGTGTTCAGGTTTGGTGTAAATTTGTGTGTGAAATCTGCATATGAACATTTTCACAAACAAGTCATGATTCGTCAACCATGACAACCATGAATAGTGTGGTGACAACTGGAGACTCAGTGACAGCTCGGAGAGACGGATACCGGGGCAGAAAGGGATGGCTGTAAGGAGGACTCCCACAGAGCTTGGTTTTAGACCCAGGCAATGTAAAAAACGACTACGAATAGCCAGTGTATATGTGGCAAAGTCTGCAAGAATGATCATGGCTTGAAGATCCACCAAGCAAGAATGAAGTGTTTGGTAGGAGGAGGAGCAGCACAATGCACAGGTGTTCAACTTGGTGAGATGCAGGAGGAGCCAGGTCCGGAGTCACCCCACAGATCCTGGAACCTCCACGTGTTGCAAACAAATGCCCCCAACATTAAGTTCAGCAGGAGGTGGATCAAATGGCCAGTAGCTAGTATGAGTTCACTGTGGGAACAGTTTGATGAAGATGTCAACCAGATTTTGGAGGCAACTGTTAAGGGTGAGGCTGATGGAAAGGTGCAAGCCATGACAACAGTCATTGTCAGCATGGGAGCAGAATGGTTTGGAGAAGAGGAGGGAAAAAGTATGAGAACATCTTACCCTAAAAACCATAGAGTGGTGAGGATTCATAACATTAGGCAGGATATCATAGCACTGAAGTCCCAATACAAGGAAGCAGGAGAGAGTGAGCACATTGGCTTAGCTCAGCTGATGGGTTTCCTGCAAAAGATGATCATGGTCCTCCGCCGAGCAGAGTGGCATCAGAGGCGCCACCGTGAAAGGGCCCGAAGATGTGCTGCTTTTATAGGCGACCCCTTTAAGTTCACCAAGGAGTTGCTGGGGCAGAAGTGCAGTGGAAAGCTGGTCTGTTCATAGGAAGAAATTAATCAATATTTGAGTAATACATATAGTGATCCTAAGAGAGAACAAGATTTGGGGCAGTGTGACATCTTGATAGACCCTCCTGAACCCGACACACAGTTTGACTTGTCAGAGCTGCAGTTGAAGCAAGTCATTGAGGTTGTTTGCAAGGCAAGGGTAGGTTCTGCACCTGGACCAAGCAACACCTCATACAAAGTGTACAAAAACTGCCCTAAGCTCCTTTTTCATCTGTGTAAGATTCTGTGAGTCATCAGGAGAAGGAGGAAAATCCCAGAGCAATCCCAGAGCAGTTTTCCTCCTTTGGATCCCAAAGGAGGAAAACTCAACCCAGATAGACCAGTTCCGCATAATCTCCCTGCTGAGCATAGAAGCAAAGATCTTCTTCAGCACTGTTTCCAACTGACTGTGTACCTATTTTGCAGAGAACACCTACATAGATACAACAGTACAGAAAGGTGAAATTTCAGGTACTTCAGGCTGCTTGGAGCACACCAGTATAGTGACACAGCTCATTAGGGAGGCCAGAGAAAACAAGGGCAAATTAGAAGTTTGGTGGCTAGACCTGGCAAATGATTATGGCTGAATTCCACATAAGCTGGTGCAACACACACTAAGTACCTCATTAATCATCAGTCTCTTCAGGAGTAATGACATCAAGCTGGCACAAGGTTGAGATCGGGATTATTACGGGATGTACTATTTCTGTGACACTGTCCTATCAGGGTCTTTATGGATGACCTTACAGTTACCACAGAATCAGTCCCAGGATGTCGGTGGATTCTACAAGGCCTACAGAAGCTGGTGGACTGGGCCCATATGCATTTCAAACCAGCCAATTCGAGGTCATTGGTACTGAAGAAAGGGAAGTTTGAAGACAAATTCAGATTTCACATTGCAGGTACAGCCATCCCAACTATATCTGAAAAGCCAGTCAAAAGCCTAGGAAAGGTGTTCGATAGTTCTTTGATGGATACAAGATCTATCCAGGCCACATGCATAGAGTTAGAGTGCTGGCTGAAATCTGTAGACAAGTCTGGCCTGCTATGGAAGTTCAAACCCTGGTTGTACCAGCACAGCATTCTCTCTAGGATCCTGTGGCCCCTTTTGTATATGCTGTGCTGATTTCAACAGTTGAGATCTTGGAGAGGAACTACCTCAGGAGATGGTTGGTGCTGCCGAAGAGCCTGAGCAGCATTGCACTTTATGGACATCACAAGAATCTGCAACTACCCTTCAAATCCTTAGGAGGAATTTAAAGTAATGAGAACTAGAGAAGTGGTACGGTAACACTTTAGTATAGGGAACACATATAAACTATTAACTACGACTTTTCTCTCAATAAACAACTTATTTACTGCTTATTAATAGTTAGTAAGGTAGTTGTTAAGTTTAGGTACTGGGTAGGATTAAGAATGTAGAATATGGTCATGCAGAATAAGGGACCGTTCACATATCGTGTCTTTTGCACACTCAAATTCGTTATTTCAAACGTAGGCGCTCATAATGGAAGCGACACGGTTGTGACGCGTATCCGGTGCGTTTTCCAGGCGCATCAAGATGAAAAATTCTCAACTTTTCAGAATGCAGCAAGCACACCGCAGGTCATGTGACAAGAACCAATCGATCAGCTTCAGCCTTTCCATAACAAAACATCAAAAGCTCAGCTGATCATAGCTGTACACAGGGTGGTTTTTATATCTCATCTCCATAAATATATCTAGTAGTAAATCTAATGCAAGGGCTAGAAATCAATTTATCCTTTGCTGAAACTTTCTCGTCATCGTAGAGAGCGCAGTTCATGGTTGCATAGCAACGACAGAGGCCACGGGAGCGCAAGCACTTTGGAAAGAAGGAGAAAGTGGTGCGGCTGCGCTTTCCACACGTTTTTAGACGTAATATGTGAGCGGCCTCTAAGGCATTAATATGTGCTTAATAAGCACTAATAAATAGCCAATATTCTAGTAATATGCATGCTAATAAGCAACTAGTTAAAAGACCCTTAAATAAAGTGTTACCGTGGTATGATACAGGGAATCAAGAGATCCGAAAGTAGCAACTGCAGGGATCCAAGTAAGGACTGGTGGGAGTGGTTACACAAGGCAGAAAGGGGCTGGGTTCCTTTCTGGCGGCACACATAAAAACAGTAGAGGAAAGGAAAGGAACTGCCTTGTTCTGGAGGAAGTGAGAGCAACTGTGGTGGAGATTAGATCCTGCAGGGCAGTGGGAATGAAACAAGGAGCATGGGCAAGATGGGAGAATGAGATAGAGAGGAAAGTCACCTGGACAGAGCTTTGGAAGGCTGAGCCACATCACATAAAATTTCTCATCCAGTCAGTGTACGATGTTTAACCAAGTCCATCAAATCTGCACCTACGGGGGAAAATAGAGTCACCAGCATGCCTACTGTGCTCTAAGTGAGGAACCCTGGAGCATATCTTGAGCTGCTGACCAAATGCACTTGGAGAAGGATGGTACCGATGAAGGCATGATCTAGTCCTGAAGACCATCACCGAAGCTATCAGCACAGGAGTTGAAAGGGCAGAGAGGTCCTGACCCTCCAAGTATAGAATTGATTTTGTCAGAGCTGGAGAGAAGCCTAAATGTACTAAAAGGTAATCAGCAAGCATTATGGCCTCTGCAAGGGACTGGCAGTTGTCAGTGGACCTGAAAAGGCAGCTGAAGTTCCCTAGCCATATCACAGTTACCACTCTGTGACCACACATCGCCCTAGTGTCAGAATCCACTAAACAAGTTGTGCTGCTGGAACTGACAGTCCCATGGGAAGATCGCTTGGAAAAGGCCTTTGAGAGGAAGCTTTCCAAGTATGCAGGAATGGTCATTGACTGAAAGCAGGCAGGATGGAGAGCAGGTGTATCCCAATAGGAGGTTGGATGTAGGGGAATTGCAGCACGTTCCTTAGCCAGAGCCTACAGAGAGCTGGGGGACTGAGCAAGAGGGCAGCTATCTGCAGTACCACTGAAGCAACAAAGAGGGCTTCAAGGTGGCTATGGCTCAAAAGAGGAGAGCCATGGAGTTCTAAGTAGCTAGCCAGCTGTACACAAGCTGGGGTCTGATCAGCCCCAGCTGGGTCACCTGGAGGAGGGTGTATGATTTTGTAAGACCTGAAACACCTGATAATTCCAGGAATATCACTGAGGATGTGTCCAGCGGCATCAGAAGATGTAGGAGTACAACCATTCATATGCATACTGGAGGGTGGAAACACAAAAAGTTTCACATTTTGACACTTTCCATAGTTCAAGTTGGGTGAACTCTGACCTGTGAATTCATATCATGTGAAGAAGCGTGACCAATAGAAGATCAATAAGTCACGGCGCAACCTCTTGGCTGAATTAAAAGAACGCGTGTGATGTCATATCATGAACATTGCAGTATCCGTAAAAAATTTGCGTGTTCAAAGTGTGATCGCGATTTAAAGGGGTCATGAACTGAGAAATCAAAATTCCCTTGATCTTTTGACACATAATAGGTCATTGTACTATAAAAACATCCTGTAAGTTTTAGAACTCAAAAGTTTCTTGTTAGTCTAAAAACAGCTTATATTGAAGCCTGCTAAAAAGACTTCTGGTTCTGGAAAAAGTTCTGGAATGTGCCGTTTTATGATCTAATAGTGTGGATAAGCACCACCTCCACAGAAGAAGATCAACTCCTGCTTCTACATCACTGCCTGCTTAGCCCCGCCCACTGATTCTTGCATAGTAGGTAAACAACGAGAGAGGCAAACGCAGGTCTATGCAGAAACCAAACAATAAAGATGGCTCAGAAGACAATAGGATGCCGTGCAGTGCCAAGTTGTGGAAAAACTTTGCTTTGCCTTCCTTTTGATGTCAACATTAGGAAAGAGTCAATTAACTTTTTTTTTAATGAAGTTCCAGACCGCGTCAGTAAGAACTTGGTCCTTTGTTCACTTCATTTTATCAAGGATCAAGGATTCTTTTACAAACAAGGCACAGTTGAACACAGAATTTTCAGCAAGATTGAAACTAAAAGATGATGCTGTGCCAACTACATTGGATCTGACAGTAATGTTGAACCACACAAGTGTGAGTAATTCTTTTCATTATGTGGTCACTATTGTTTTGTCTGTTATTACAAATCGCTTGGAGTATTTATGTGTTTTAAAATTGTGATTAAATTATATACAGAAAGCGATCAAAGAACGCTCTCTTTATAATGGCTGAAGCTGTCGATCAAACAGCACGAGTTTATCTGGACTCTCGCCAAAACTCCTGTTATAAATCTCTAACTGTATTTATACTGTGTTTGCACTGTTAATAATGATAGAAGCATTTGTGAGAGTGCAGAAACCAAGTTCCAATGACATGATCACTGCCATCACACAATCATCAGATTGTCTGTCATTGGCTACAATGCTCATCGCCGCAAGCTTTTACGCTACGAAAGTAGACCTAAATATAGTGCTATAATCAACAATTTGCATACGGAAATCTCTGAGGTAGGACATACCTAACCAGGGAGGAACACTACAGTACAAAGATAGGGCAAGGCAGAGCCGCCCAGGGAAAGACACGGGTTTACCATCAGGGAAACCGTACCGTGGACGAAACACTTATGGGATTACACACAGGGAATCACATCATATGGGCATCTAGCCCAGTACAACGGCTGACCAACCGGGCATGCACACGAGTAGTGTCTGTGCCATGATGGCTGCCACATAGACCTCCAAACCATCTTGAAGCTGACCAGGCATTTTCGGGGGTCTTCCCGGTGGGAAGAACAACACTCAGCGAACAGGCTGGCATAAGTGTGCCTCGTAGAGATGATAGTGTCAACTACCGCTGGCCAAATAAGTCCTCCGCGTCCCATCCAGAGACCACATGTGGAGGTTCCAGAGGTCGGGACGTGGGTGCCATCTGGTGCCCTGTCCCTGAGAAAGGTCCTTCCTCAGGGGAATTCGCCAGGGAGGGGTTGTCGCAAGGAGCGACAGCTCTGGGAACCAGGTCCAGTTGGGCCAGTACAGAGCAACTAACAAGACCTGCTCCTCGTCCTCCCTGACCTTACACAGTGTCTGTGCGAGGAGGCTCACTGGGGGAAACGCGTATTTGTGTAGGCCCCTGTGGCCAAGCTGTGTGCCAGTGCATCCATGCCGAGGGTCCCCTCGGTCAGGGAATAAAACCACTGGCAGTGAGCAGAATCCTGGGAGGCAAACAGGTCCACCTGTGCGTCCCCAAATCGGCTCCAAATCAGCTGGACTACCTGGGGGTAGGAGTCTCCATTCCCCCGGGAGCGTGAGCTGTCGTGAGAGCACGTCGGCCGTACGATTGAGCTCGCCCGGGATATAAATGGCGTGTAGTGATCTGACTCCAAAGGAGGAGATGGTGGGCGAGTTGCGATATGCAACCTGAGTGTAGACCACCCTGATGGTTGATGTATGCTACGGTCGATGTGTTGTTCGTCTGGACCAGTACATGCTTGTCGTGCAGCAATGGTCGTAACTGCCGCAGAGCAAGGAGTACTGCTAGCAACTCGAGGCAATTGATATGCCCCTGTTGTTGGGGCCCTGTCCAGGAGCCCGATGCAGCAAGCCCATTGCATATGGCACCCCTGCCAGTGGTGGAAGCATCTGTTGTGACAACAACATGCCTGGTCACTTGTACTAGGGGCACCCCGGCGCATAGAAAAGCAAGGTCCGACCACAGGCTGAATGTATTGTGACAACTCTGTGTGATGACCACACAGAGTGTGTCATGGCGCCATGCCCACCTCGGGACTCGGCTGTGTAACCAGTGCTGAAGCAGTCTCATATGCAGCAATCCGAGCGGCGTGACCGTGGCTGCGGATGCCATATGCCCCAGGAGCCTCTGAAATTGCTTCAGTGGAACCGCTGTTTTCTGCGAGAACGTATTCAGGCAGTTCAGCACTGACTGTGCGCACTCGTTGGTGAGACGCGCTGTCATGTTGACCGAGTCCAGCTCCACACCAAGAAAAGAGATACTCTGCACGGGGGAGAGTTTGCTCTTTTCCCAGTTGACCCAAAGCCCCAACTGGCTGAGGTACCTGAGCACCAAGTCCCTGTGTTCACATAACGTGGAGCACTGAGAACCAACCCGGAAGGCAGAGCATCCCGAAGTAGAGGCAGTGAGTGGGGTGCACTCACGTGGCTCCGAGTGTCCCCTGGGGGACGAGTCAGGGAGGCGTGGGGAGGCTGTGCGCCCCCGAAGTGCCAAAGCCCTGCCCGTGTCTGAGGGTGAAGAAGCAGTGTGTCGCCCACTGTCAGCGCAGACCCGATATGACCCAGAGATTTTGGAAACTGCTCTTTTATTGAAAAGGTGGGTACCAGAACAGAAATAAAATGAAACACAGAATTCCCCACCCGGCCATCTCCCGGTGGAAGGAGCGGTGCCTTCACCGTCTCCTGGGACAGAGCAGTCTCCTCCATCTCTGGGCCACCCGTCTCAGGACCGCTTCAGAGACTTCTTTTTCGAGGGCTTAGCGGCCTGGGTGGGCTGCGTCGCCTTCCTGCGGGAGGCTCTGGGAGGATGGGAAGGTTCTCTCAGTAGCCTGTGCAGCCACAGGGGGACGCCCTCGGTGACGAGCAGGTTGGGGGCCAGCCCGCGGCAGAACGGTGGAAACATCACGCCGGGCAAGATGTGTTTTATGGCCTCTGTCTGCTTTTGCACTGCAGAGAACTGCTGGGCAAAGTCCTCGACAGTGTCGTCGAAGGGGCTGGCCTGGAAAATGGTGGCATCGAGAAAGCGAACTTTGTTGGCGTCCTTCATTTTGGCCAGGTCCAACCAGAGATGGTGCTCCTGGACCACAGGGTGGACACAGTCTGATCCAGGGCATGCACCGTGACTTTCGTCACCTGGAGGGCGAGGTCAGTTGCCGTGCACAGTTCTTGCAGTAGCCCTGGCTCAGAACTACCCTCGTGCAGCTCTTTCAGAGCTTTAGTCTGATGGGCCTGCAAGATGGCCATGGCATGCAGGGCGGAGGCCGCCTGTCCAGTAGCAGAGTAAGCTTTAGCAGCCAGAGCTGCCGTCGTCTTACTTGCCTTGGATAGGAGGCGCGGACGATTCTGCCAGTTGGCAGCAGATTGTGGGCACAAGTGCATTGCAATCGCACGCTCCACCTGTGGAATGTCCACGTAACCCTTTTCGGCCACACCATCAGGGTAGTCAGAGTGGACTAGGCAGAAGAACAGTTTCTGGCAGTAAAAGGTGCCTTCCACACCTTCTGAACCTCCTCATGCACCTCCGAGAAAAATGGCACTTGAGCGGCACATGACTGAGAACCACACCCCACACCCAGAAACCAGTCATCCAACCGTGAGCACCCGAACAAGGTGGACGGGTGCATGGGCTGGGCAAGCATAGGCATCAACTCTGAATCCCATTCAGCCTGAACGACCACCCTGGAGGGCGGAAGATCCGATCCCGAGTCCAAAAGCCCACTCTCTGATGCAGCGATCGACATCAGATCCTCATCCGAGCACCGAATGTGAAGCGGGGAACCTCCGAAGAGGGTCCTGCGGCAGCAGCCGGCAACTCGATGACACATGGCGTGCTAGAGGAGTAGAAGGTTCGTGGGGGGTGGGCCCAACGAAGAAGCTCCCACTGTAACCCTCAGATCTCCCAGAGTGCTAACCAGACCAGCAGCTTTGGAAGCTGCAGGCGGCTGGGTAGCAACAGAGGGGACTCTGAAAAAAGGAGAGTTGCGATCGCAACTCCAACATGGACATACCATCCACAAGCGCTGACTCAGCATGCTGTTTGCCCAGGGGTGAGACAGCGATCGTGGCCATCAGATGAGGTCAGGAAACGATCAAGCAATTAAAATTGGTGTTTTGCTCTTGTAGATTTCTGTTAGGAAATTTGCACTTGAAGGCAAGAGAGAAATGATCAACACAACGGTTCGGCTCCGAAGCAAAAGTATGAATGGAAGTGAGTATGCCGGTCCTACTTATACCCGGATGTGCCGGATGGGTGTGGCCCGACATGTAAATCTCACTGGCCAATTCCCATTGGCTCATTTTGTACCACTTGGAGGTGATAGGGTTCCCAAGCGAGACCCCATTACGTCAGTATCGATGTAATGTCGAACGTGACTGACTGAATGGGAACTTTGAATTTTGATCCATTTGGTCAAGGAGCATAAAAAAAAAAAAAGTAAAGTTTTCAAGACCATTCAGAAAACCAAATCAAGTTCCACCCTACATTATTTTTTTCTTGTTGAATGTCCCATTTCAATCATAAATAGACCACATTACAGAAGTGAAATGGGTTCTGCACACTGACTGGTTAACCTTTATTTTAGGCCCTGCTCAACTAATATGATGGTAAAAAGATGGTAAGGAAGGTTTAGAGTTATTGTTAATATTTTAATGTGGACACAGCTGCAGCACAACACTCATCTTCTACTGTCCATTCTCACTTCATTCATTTCTCTTTGTTGTCTTTCTAGAGGTCTTTTATCACTTTCTGTACCCATGTGTTTCTTTCTGTATATCTCCATTCATCTTTCTCTCTTTTATTCTGCTTCATATAAAGTGATAATTGGTTGTGTGACCTTTTGTATTTGTGCTCGTCCTTCTACTAGGAAACTGCAGACTATCACAGATTTATGTTCCAGTCAGTGTGTGTGTGTGTGTGTGTGTGTGTGTGTGTGTGTGTGTGAATATTGGAAGTAGATGATTCTGCATTCCATTATTCCCAAATCATTTCAAAACCTCTACTAATAAGAAGCCAATGCTTTGGATACAAGCAACTATTGTTTTTTTTTTGTTGTTTTGTTTTGTTTTTTTTGCAAGCAGCTAAAATCGCTTACAGCAGCTCTAAAAGAATATTCCAGTTTCAATACAACATAATCTCAAATCAACAAATCATGTACTATATTTTGTGCTTACAATATTTACAATAAGGGTCACATTTATTAACATTAGTTAATGCATTAACAGACAAAGAGCAATATATTTGCAGCATTTATTAACCTTTGTTAATAATAGTTCATAAAAATGTTCTTTCACACTTTAGTTTAGGATCCAATTCTCACTATTAACTAACTATTAACTACGACTTTTGCCTCAATAAACTACCAATTAAATACTTCTTATTAATAGTTAGTAAGGTAGTTAAGGTTAGGTATTAGGTAGGATTAAGGGATGTAGAATATGGTCATACAGAATAAGGCATTAATATGTGATTTAGGACTGTCAAACGATTAATCACGATTAATCGCATACAAAATAAAAATATATGTGGGTGTACTGTGTGTAATTATTATGTATATATAAATACAAACACATCCATGTATATATTTGAGAAATATTTACAAGTATATGTATTTATTTATATTTTTATATAATTTATATTATATATAAATAAATTTTTTTTGTACATAACATATTTCTCTTAAATATATACATTAATTTGTGTGTATTTATATATACATATTATTTACACACATTACTCACACATATATTATGCCAACTCAAACTTTTATTTTGTATGTGATTAATTGCGATTAATCGTTTGACAGCCCTAATGTGATTTATAGGTAATACAAAAAAGCCAATATCCTAGCAATGTGCATGGTAATAAGCAACCGAGAATTGGACCCTAAATTAAAGTGTTTCCAAACATTCATGTTCATGTTAGTTCACAGTTCATTAACTAATGTTAACAGATACAACATTTGATCTTAGAAATGTGCCAGTAAATGTTGAATTTAACATTAACTAAGATTAAGAAATGTAGAAGTATTGTTCATTGTTAGCTCATGTTAACTATTGTTAACTAGTGAAACCTTATTGTAAAGTGTTACCATTTAATTTACTATTAATAAGTTGATTTCAGAACACATGCATGAAATTGATCACGTTGATAAACTTAATATTCAAAATTTTGGTTACACTTTATTTTACATTGCCGTAGTTACATTGTAATTACTCAAATAAGTACCGAGTACTATTAATTAACTACATGTATTTACTATAGAGTTACAGTTAAGGTTAGGTTTAGGGTTAGTTACTTGTAATTATGCATAATTTACTGTTAGCACTATAGTAAGTACATGTAGTAAGTAACGTTTAACAACGGCACTGTAAAATAAAGTGTTACCAAAATTTTTAACAACAATTAATCTTTAAGTCTTCCTCAACTAACACAATAGTATCACACTTGCAAGTTTGAACCCACAACCTTTCAGTTACCACATTTTTAACCACTAAACCACATCACCCTACTTCACTCCTTACTTTCAGAGTTAGTCACCATCTCTTTTCAAACCTGTTAAACCAAACTAAATCAGTTAAAGACACAAAAAGACTGAATTATGAAAACACAAAACACACAGTGAGCAAAAACTAGTAGTCACGCAGACAGGTGTGTGAGGTTAACACACTGAGAGCATGAGTGATTTAAACCACAGCAAACATTGACTGACGTCAACCCAAACACACGATTAGGTACCTGATGTAAAAATCAAAATACAAACTTCTCTTCCTTGAAGGCAAAAACAAAAGAAAAGGAGGGGAAAAACCCAAAGCATAACAGTTACTGCATCATCCTCAACACACGTCTACTTCTCAATGACAAAATAAAACCAGATCAAGCAAACAAGTGACATAATTAAAAAAAAGAAAGAAAGAAAATGAAAGAGCAACAGATTATAAGGGGCTTTGTTTGATCAACTTTATGGTCTAATTGACGATAATGATTATGATACTCATAATAAAACTTGTCCTTGTCACATTTCACCTCAAAAACAAAACTAATATGAATTGATTTATATTTTGCAGTAAAAAAACTAAAACAAATCATAAAATAATATTATGCAATAAGAAGATTAAGTCTTTTAGGACCATTAAGATTATTTTATGACAATTAGGCTGTCAGGATTATGCTTTGGTTATGTTTATTTTCATTGTATTTTGGTTTGGTTCTGTTTTGTTGCCGTTTCCTGTCATATTAAATTGACCTAGGGTGCATCTCAATCAGCTCCCTAGTTCAGTAGTCATTATAAGGGCTGTTTCAATCACAAAATCCTTCCAGTGCACTGAAAAATTATCTCCCTAAAAATCCCTCACTGCAAAAACCAGGGAGCATCGATGCTAACTATGCTACCTTACGTCACATTTCTGAAGCACGAAACATAAAATGCAAGAGCCAACTCAATAAATACAATGACACGTGACAGAAGATGTGAAATAACAAACCATTTTTTTTTTTAAATACATGTCAGCATAAACACATCACTAGACAGGTAGTGAACACATCTAGTTAACATTTATAATTAAAATTCAGCTGAAATGTAAGGATATGTAACAGAACAATGTGCTTAAAAAGTAATATAAAAAAGATATAGGTCCTGCCTGTTGTTGATTAATACCAACAGTGACGTTCTACAACGTTGATGTTGTACATAGTCATGCCGCCGGAAATTGAGTAATCATTGTGTAGTATAGTGAACCAGGGTCCTTACCAATGCCCAGATTCGTGTACACGATATACTGATTCACAAGCTCAGGAGCTAGGGAGCTAATTGCGAAGCACCCTTATTTTCCTAGTGTGTGCCAATTTGTTTCCATAGTTACTTATTAGTTTCACCTGTGTTTCATTTAGCTCCCTTTGTTTGCCCTTAGTTCCCTTGGTTCTTTGTCCGGTATTGCCTTGAATTTTCAAGTACGAGCTGTTACGCTATCGTGTGTTGCTCCTGTGCTTCCTGGATTGTGTCAGTTATTTGGTTTAAAAAATTGCTGCTAATCCCTTATTCTGTTCATCATTACTTTGAACGTGACACAAGCACATTTCCCCCAAATTCTCATTACCGCAATATGCACAGTTTTACTTTTTTTACTTTTTTTTTGGTAATTGTTAGTGGTATTTTTCTTCAGGTTCTTTACTATGATAAAGAATTATTACAGTAAAGAATTAAAATAGTCCTTTTAATAGTCCTTTAATGGTCCTATAATCAACATTCCTTAGTGTGTAATGGTGCTGTTTGAGCATTGTAGTCTTGAGTTTTCTTCCGGGAACAAACACGTCACAATATTCCTCATTTAAAGGAACACGCCACTATTTTTGAAAATGGGCTCATTTTCCAACTCCCCTAGAGTTAAACAGTTGAGTTTTACCGTTTTCGAATCCATTCAGCCGATCTCCGGGTTCGGTGGTAGCACTTTTAGCTTCAGCTTAGCATGAATCATTGAATCTGATTAGACCGTTAGCATCTCACTCAAAAATGACCAAAGAGTTTCGATATTTTTCCTATTTAAAAGTTGCGATTTTCTAGGCCGATATGGCTAGGGACTATACTCTCATTCTGGCGTAACAATCAATGAACTTTGCTGCTGAATCATGGGTGCAGCAGGCGCAATGATATTATGCAGCGCCTGAAAATAGGTTAACTTCTGTCAACATAACCAACGTGACCACAGCCCTTTATAACGCACATAACCATGGCTAATCGCACACAGGTAAATCCAGCCACTTCCCAATTTGCCGGCTGCAACTCTGCAACTACACAAACTTAGTGCCGGTCACGTTGGAAGTTACCTAGCTGGGGACTATTTTCAGGTGCTGGGTAATATCACTGCGCCTGTTGCACCCATGGTACGGCAGCAAAGTTTCTTGATTATTACGAGATTATAATGAGATTATAGTTATAATGAGATTATAGTGAGAATATAATGAGATTATAGTTCCTAGACATATTGGCCTAGAAAATCGCAACTTTTCATTTTCCGTAGGTCTACATGATGTAACTACAAAAGAGTCAAGTTTTACATAGGAAAAATATCGGAACTCTTTGGTCATTTTTGAGGAGATTCCCCCTTCAATATGTAAAGCGCTTTTAGTGCCCAGAAAAGCGCTATATAAATGTAAGGAATTATTATTATTATTATAATTATGAAGAGTGCGCATGTGCTCTGGTACATAAGAACGAGCCTATGAATAATGAATAAAATGAGAAGTAGTCCTCAGATGCAAATATAGCAAAAAATCTAGCATTAATTTGATCTCAAACTAATTAATTTAAAGAAGTTATTACTCTAACATCTGTGTGACATCATTCACCAACGTTGAATTGGTGATTCGGGATTCGGGAAACAGTCGTGATTAGCTAGTTGATTTGTTCAACGATGCATTGTACTATGGTAGTGAAGCTCAAGTTATGCTGTTGTATGGGAAACGCACCCTAGAGTGTTACTGACAGACTGGGAAAAATGGAGATGCAACAATGTCAAATATGTGAAAATTAATGTTGAACATTTAAGCATGATTGAAAACCTATTCTAGTAGAGCCCAAAAACAAAATCTAAATTTTGTAAAAGGAGATAACATGGGCCGTTTAAGTAAAATACAATGTTTTTTTAATTTTTTTTTAATTTGGGGTGAAATATGACCTGGACAATGTTTTTTGATACATTTGGTAAGATATATCATGGAAACAAACTTTATTTTGGCCAGATGATGAATAAACATGCAGAACACTTAAGTATCACTGACACACGGCATCACATTTACATCATTAATTAGATATTCCCACACACACATATGCAAGACAGTACCTTTTCTGTTTATAGGTGAGCATTGCTTCAGAAATAGGGAACTGGTGGGAGAGGTTTGCTCCAGCCAGATACTGTGAGACGCGCCCGGCCACATCAATATTATCTGTGGACATTTTCAAACACCAGACGCATTAAGGACCAGCATCAAATCAGACGATAAAGGCATCAAATCATATTTGAAGAGCCCATATAAGCATCCACTCTAACCTGAAGTGGGAGCTTCTAACCTCCCGAAAATGTCCCGCCATCCTGCGTCCATGAAGATGTTACTGAACTTACTGTCAAATGTAGAGATGTACTTGGCCAGTGGATGACAACCTGATCAAAAACAAAGTACATTTTGCTCACATCGAAGAAATACCACATAATAAAAGGATTGTCTTTCACATCAGACCAAAGTCCAAAATAAACACTCGCTAAGCACCCAGTACGACAACAAACTGGCTTTGGTCCATAAATAATACCACCAGCTGGGTGAAAACTCTATTATGAACATAATACAGGGTTTAATTGAACTGTGTGAATCCTCCCATTAAGCCGCCAAAACTGAAATATGAAAAATCTGTCACAAAATCTGTCATGTTTTTCTGACACATAGAGTTTTACTGAAATAAGCACATATAAAAATACATATCTTTAATATATTATAAAATATATAAAAATGTGATTTAAAACAAATACACTATTGTGTATTTATAATAATTACGATTTTTTAAATGTTTTTGAAAGAAGTCTCTTCTGCTCACCAAGGCTACATTTATTTGATCAAACATAAAAAGAGTAAGACTGTGAAATATTATTATAATTTAAAATAGCTGTTTTCTATGTGAATATATAGTAAAATGTAATTTACTCCTGTGATCAAAGCTGAATTTTCAGCATCATTATTCCAGTCTTCAGTGTCACATGATCCATCAGAAATCATTCTAATATGATGATTTGCTGCTAAATTATTATCAATTATTATTGGTGCTCAAATATTAATAATGGTTCTTATTATCAATGCTAAAAACAGTAGCTGCAAAATATTTCTGTGGAAACTGTGATACATTCTTTGATTAATAGACATTTCAAAAGAGTTTGAAATAGAAATTATTTGTAATATTATAAATTCTTTACTGTCACTTTTGATAAATTTAATGTGTCCTTACTGAATAAAAGTATTAATTTTAATTAATTAAAAAAAAAAAAAATGTTGCATACCCCAAACTTTTAAATGGAAGTGTATCACGGTTTCCACCAACAATATATGGCAAAAATTTTAAACAGTATCAACAATGATAATAATCAGAAATGTTTCTTGAGCATCAAATCAGCATATTAGAATGATTTCCGAAGGATCATGTGACACTGCTGAAAATTCAGCTTTGATCACAGGAATAAATGACAGTTTAACATATATTCACATAGAAAACAGCTATTTTGAATTGTAATAATATTTCACAGTATTGTTTTACTGTATTTTTGATCAAATAAATGCAGCCTTGCTGAGCAGAAGAGACTTTTTTCAAAACCTCTGAACTATTGACAGTAGTGTTTATATTTTTGAGAGTTAATGCTTCAGATGCTTTATTCTGCTTACCGACAGGAATGACCAGGAAACGAATGTAGCTCAACCAATCGGGCGTCTTGTTGGCGAGCTGCTCCACAAAGCAGCGAAGGACCGTGCTGAGGTAACTCTGATCGCCCGCCACTGCCACTTTAATGGTTGGTGGTGTTTGTGCATTACAGTTGCAGCTGACACAATGAGATTTACAAAATAACAAAAGACAAAAAAGAATCATACTCAAGTTCTCACTAAGAAAAATTAAGAAATTATAAAGTGAGCTAGAGTTTCTTGTATTGTAAGTGGACATTGAGGAATTTTGAGTGGCCTTACAATCGTTGAATCCTGGTGACGATGGTGTTGAAGGCCGCCTGAACATCTGCGGGGGAAACGGTGGACACAATAGGCTGCTTGTGCTCCTGAAGAATCTCATTCAAATACTGCCACAGAAACACAGTTCATGGTTCAGAAAGCAGAGGGAAATTGGGAGGATGGCAAAAAAGACGGTGTGAATGAAAGCAAGTAATGAGGACAGCGATGTACATAATGACTATTCCTGCTGTACACATCAGCCTCAGGGAAGGACAAATATCCAAATAAATCCAAACAGACAAGACAAGTGATTGTGTACCCAGGTTAATGCGTCAGCCCTGTTACCATCATAACCATCTCTTATTAATATAATGTACGAGTCAATAAATCAAACAGTGAACTCTGGGACAAGTAAATCAAGGACAAGTCTCCTCTTTTCACTTTTTAAGAATGTAAAGTTGATGAAAAATGAAAGAAAAAAAAATCTAATTCGCTCTAAACATGTGTACAAAATTATTCAACCCCCCAAAGTCAAATTTTGTGCAGAATCTTTTATTCTTTATAACCTCCAATAAACGCTGCCTGTAAGTGCTTGAAAAGCTTCAGATCACTGATAGTCTTTGGTTTCCATGTTACCACTGCTTTCTACATATTCCACTAAATATTTTCAATTAGATTTCAATCTGAAAACTGTACATCCCTGAACCAAGCTTAAGTAGATTTGGATGTATACTTTGGGATGGCTGTCCTGCAGGAAAGTCCATTGATCATCACGCTTCAGTCTCTGCACCGAAGGCATCACCATTTTTGCCAAAATGGCTTGATACTTCAAAGAATTCATGATGTCCTTCATACAGTTAAGATTTCTACTTCCTGCAACAGCAAAGAACCCCCATAACAAGACTGGACTTCCTCCATGTTTGACCATGGGAGTGGATGTTCTTCTGCTCATCAACTTTACATTCTCGGAATCACTCAAATGTGTATTAATAAACATTGTATAAAAGTTTACTGATGCCTTTTTATGAATTGTTTTCATAAAATCAGCAGCTAAATGTCCTACAGGTTAAGGGGGTTTAATCATTTTGATTGCAACTTTATATGAGAATATATATTTGAATCACATTCCCATGATTGTATAAAGATCAAATGATTATTGAAAACTGGAAATTTGTAGAAATATGAGCATTAAATTCTCTTTCAAATAAACACTTGCACTATGTTCTTAGCTGGAAATTGCTAAATAACCTGTAAACCTATCAACTGTTGTTACCAGTCATATCCCATCTAGGGAAGAGGGATTGACTAGTTGATTCCTCATTCTGCACTAACTAGAAAGAAAAAAACTACTAAATACTAACATATAACACTAATGCACTAATTTACTACAAAATTTGCTAAAAATCTTTAAAATTGGCTTTAAAAATCACCTGTTTTTAGAACAACCCTAAAATACACACAAAATAATACTGTTAATAGGTGTTTTCACTTAAAAAATATTTTCATTAAAAATATTAAATAATCTTTACAAAACATCGAAACAAGATACAGTGTATCCGGAAAGTATTCACAGCGCTTCACTTTTTCCATATTTTGTTATGTTACAGCCTTATTCGAAATGGATTAAATTCATTATTTTCCTCAAAATTCTACAAAAAATACCCCATAATCACAACATGAAAGAAGTTTGTTTGAAATCTTTGCAAATGTATTAAAAATAAAAATGAAAAAATCACATGTACATAAGTATTCACAGCCTTTGCCATGAAATTCAAAATTGAGTTTAGGTGTATCCTGTTTCCACTGATCATCCTTGAGATCTTTCTTCAACTTGAATGGAGTCCACCTGTGGTAAATTCAGTTGATTGGACATGATTTGGAAAGGCACACACCTGTCTATATAAGGTCCCACAGTTAACAGTGCATGTCAGAGCACAAACCAAGCCATGAAGTCCAAGGAATTGTCTGTAGACCTCTGAGACAGGATTGTATCAAGGCACAGATTTGGGGAAGGGTACAAAAAAATTTCTGCAGCATTGAAGGTCCCAATGAGCACAGTGGCCTCCATCATCCGTAAATGGTCAGAGAGGTGACCAAGAACCCAATGGTCATTCTGACAGAGCTCCAGCATTTCTTTGTGGAGAGAGGAGAAACTTCCAGAAGAACAACCTTCTCTGCAGCACTCCACCAATCAGGCCTGTATGGTAGTGTGGCCAGATGGAAGCCATTCCTCAGTAAAAGGCACATGACAGCCCACCTTGGAGGACTCTCAGACCATGAGAAACAAAATTCTCTGGTCTGATGAAACGAGTAAAGCATGGTGGTGGCAGCATCATGCTGTGGGGATGTTTTTGAGCGGCAGGAACTGGAAGACTAGTCAGGATAGCGGGAAAGATGAATGCAGCAATGTACAGAGACATCCTTGATGAAAACTTGCTCCAGAGTGCTCTGGACCTCAGACTGGGACAGAAAGGTTCATCTTCCAACAGGACAACAACCCAAAGCACACAGCCAAGATAACAAAGGAGTGGCTACGGGACAACTCTGTGAATGTCCTTGAGTGGCCCAGCCAGAGCCCAGGCTTGAGCCCGATTGAACATCTCTGGAGAGATCTGAAAATGGCTGTGCACCGACACTCGCCATCCAACCTGATGGAGCTTGAGAGGTCCTGCAAAGAAGAATGAGAGAAACTGCCCAAAAATAGGTGTGCCAAGCTTGTAGAATCATACTCAAAAAGACTTGAGGCTGTAATTGTTGCCAAAGGTGCTTCAACAAAGTGTTGAGCAAAGGATGTACATGTGATTTTTTTTGTTTTTTTTGTTTTTTATTTTTATAAATTTGCAAAGATTTCAAACAAACTTCTTTAACGTTGTCATTATAGGGTATTGGTAATGTAGAATTCTGAGGAATCCCTTTTGTACGGAGCCCCACACATGACATGCAAGAAAAAAAATGTATTTGTGCGCACGATTTACTATTTCGTTCCCTCGATTTACTAATTTGTGCACATGATTTACTATTTCGTTCCCTCGATTTACTAATTTGTGCGCACGATTTACTAATTTGTTCCCTCGATTTACTAATTTGTGCACACGATTTACTAATTCGTTCCCTCGATTTACTTATTTGTGCGCACGATTTACTATTTTGTTCCCTCGATTTACTAATTTGTGCGCACGATTTACTAATTCGTTCCCTCGATTTACTAAATCGTGTGCACAATTTACTAATTTGTTCCCTCGATTTACTAAATCGTGTGCACAATTTACTAAAACGTGCACACGATTTACTAATTTCTTCCCTCGATTTACTAATTTGTGCACACAATTTACTATTTTGTTCCCTCGATTTACTAAATCGTGTGCACAATTTACTAAAACGTGCACATGATTTACTAATTTGTTCCCTTGATTTATAAATCATGTGCATGATTTATAAATCGAGGGAACGAAATAGTAAATCGTGCGCACGATTTAGCCTACTATTTTTTTTTTTTCCCTGCGTGTCATGTCCGGGACTCCGTACTTTTGGAATAAGGCTGTAACATAACAAAATGTTGAAAAAGTGAAGCGCTGTGAATACTTTCTGGATGCACTGTAAATTTCACTGAGATGCAAAATTACAAAAACATATTCGGAACATAATGTACCAAATTTAGTAAGGTTCACACTTAAAACCAAGAAACAAATATATGCCAACAGGATAAGAAAAATAAACTTAACTCAAGATATATTCTCTGAAAACAAGTCATATCTCATTACACAATTCTCAAGTAAATGTATCTTGTTTTAAGGATGTTTCGGTATTTTTATTGGAAAACAAGTCCCAAATATTATATATATATATATATATATATATATATATATATATATATATATATATATATATATACATACACACAGCATATATAAAAAAAATCCAGGGTAGAAAACACACACCTGCCCCTGCCAGTCTGTAGTGTTAATAAGGATGATGTTCTCTGGCAGATGTTCGTCAGAGTTCAGGATCTGATTGAGCTGATCGTACACTGATTTCCTTGGGACCTGCGACAAGAAGGCCGTCATGTCAGAAAATGAGCACAAATCTGTCATCCAATATTTCCTTGTTCTTCTACTGCCAGGCACAAACACTTACACAAACCTGTGTGATGAGTCTGGAGTCTGGCGAGGTTTCACTCTCGATGCTGCTGGTGCGGTCGCTCTGAGCTTTAGAGTTCTGTCTGTCCTTCATGGACGTGCTCCGTGGACGCCGCTGCAGCTTGCTGTCTGTTTTACTGGCCACCCAACAAGGAGAAAGACATATTACAACTGCTGGAATGAGAACAGCCAATACATCCCTAACACACCTACAAGCTAATAAACCTCAGATTTATTAGAGTTCCTGAAAGACTAAAGGACTTAAGCACTCCATGCTGGAAAACCAATCTAAAGGCAGTAGGTGTGTCTTAGGCTGTGTTCACACTTGTAGTTCAGTTCTCTTGGTTCTTTTAGTCCGGACCAACAAAGAAAATTGGTCCCACTTTATATTAAGTGGCCTTAACTACTATGTACTTACATTTAAATTAATAATTTGATACAATGCACTTATTGTGTACATACATGTTTTTACATTGTACTTATATTTTAAAAACACCTGCATGTAATTTCATCTGTAATTAATTTCTGTAATTACATTTATAATTACACTGTTGACGAATCCCTTACACCTTAACCATACCCTTAAACCTACCCATACCACCAAAGCTTTCCTTAACCTTACCCATATCCCACCTCAATAACAGCAAAAGTGTTTTGCAATTCAATATGAAGCCAATAAGTACATTGTACATATTTTTTAACATAAGTACATAGTAGTTAAGGCCACCTAATTAAAAGTACGACCAGAAAATTATATATTTATTCCTGGTTTGCTTAGCATTCACACTGTCATTTATAACACCAAACCTAGAAAAAACTTGTGACTAGCTTTTATTACGTATATTTAGCAACAGAACTTACTGAACATCCAAAACAATGCCATGGGCTGGACTAAATGCATTTGTAGTATGCGCGTACATATGATGGAGTTTTTACCAGCCGAGAACTCGTAAAGAGCTTTCAAAATGTGTTAAAACAGCAGTAGGAATTCCTCCATTACACACACAAACGAAGATCTGCTGTAAATTTCTGACACCAGTACTAAATTGTAATGGGCAACATCACAACTATGATGACAAGAACCACGTATGCACTTTTTGTATTTTCCTTTTTAGGGTCGCATCTTGTGACATCACTCCCTGTTTCTGGTTTGTTTAGATGTCTTTGACCCATGTTTGCTTCATATTTCTGTTGAACAAAGGCAAACAAGTTTGGTGCGCACCAGGGTTCTGATGGCAGTGTTCACACTTGAATGAATCGCACTAACAGAGCAATCGCACCAGAGTTCGTTTCGGATCTGCCAAGTGTGAACACACACTTCGAACATGGTACCTGGTTTCTAGGTGCTCCAAACTGGAATAGGTGACATAAATGTAAAATGTTTAACTCATAGATGAAGGACATTTGCTGCTTTCAGTTGTAATTTCAGTCTGAACAAAAATCAGTAGCTCTATAATACAGTAGATCGTGCATCACAATTTGGCATCTACTGCCTCCCGAGGCGCCACAGAAAGAAGCTAAAAAGAGGCGAATCAGTGATGCACTGCTGCGTTCAACATTCACTAAAGTGTCTGTGAGCCCATCGCTCGGGGACTGAGTCTTAATGAGCTCATTAGCCAATGCAAACACACACATATGCCGTCTAGCAGAGGCCTGTGAGAACAATCAGCTAGAAAACGACATGGAAGAACAGACGACTTGATGTTGTGATGGACCACAAGAGAAATATAACAGATGGGTGTTTCTTTAACTGAGCACTTTCGGTCCCATGAACCTCTTAAAATAAACTCTCTTAAAACGTACTTTTCACATTCTGTTTTTTTTTTTTTTTTTTTTAAGTCAGCATGAAATGACAATTCAATCTATTTCCCAAATGTATGTCATTGAGCTTATTGTGAATGATTTATCCATGTAATTGTTTTATTTTATTTTTTAAAAAATTGGCCTTGTTATTTTTTTTTTTCAAAATGTCACAACTCCACCATTCGGTGAAACAACAGACTTTTCTCTGGTGATGTATGCAGGACATGTCCAATCATTTTGTTTGCTTAAACCCCACCCCCTTCTTACAATCGACTGCGCGCTTGCATTCAGCTGATCTGCTTCCATCCAATCAAAAACCGATGGATGAACCAAGTCCCCACTCCACATTTTTTTCGTTTGCAATAGTCCATTTGAAGTGTTGCCAACTATTTTCAATGGAAAGTAGCTAAAGCCTGCTCAAAAAGTCACTAAATGTCACTAGATGATGTAATGCACCGACTGTCAGCACTTTTCATGTTTTTTCGCCTCACAAACTGCAATTTTCTCAATTACTCTACATATTTTCTGTCAGACTGATGGAATGAGTATGATATAGTGACTGACTACGTGTTAACCAGCAAGTCGCTAGATTTGTCACTGGTCGCTTTTTTGAAAAAAGTCGTTACGGGGTCTGAAAAGTCACTAATCTAGTTACTATTATTATTATTAGGGGCCAAGCACCGAAGGTGCTTAGGCACCTATTGTAACTGTTGGCGTTCCGTACTCTTATTATTATTATTCTTCCGCTTCCGCTCTTGAAGTCTATGGCAGCCCATAGAACCGCTCGCGGGAAAGTTGTGAAATTTGGCACACAGTTAGAGAACAGTCTGACCTTTGTCCATAGCAAATTTGGAGTCTCTAACTCAATCCCTCTAGTGCCACCAGCTGTCCAAAGTTGCACTTATGTTTATGCAAATAACTTTTGAACCGTAAGGGCTAGAAACAAAATTCGGCCATTTTGAATTTTGTGCTAAAATGCTGTATTTTACGAACGCATTAGCATATCATTATGAAACTCGGTATGGGCCATCAGGACAATGCCCTGAAGGAGCTTGAGAAGTTTCGGCGCTGCGCTGCCTTGTGGTCAAAAGTTATAACAAAATTTACGAAAATGCTAATAACTTTTGATTATATTAACCAATTGTAATGAAACTGGTCTCTGTAGATTCCTTGGGTCATGCTGAGAACATAGATATCAAATTTGCCAAAGTCAGCTGAACTTCCTGTCCGCCATATTGTTTTACTTTAAAAACCTACTTTTTCAAACTCCTCCTAGACCGTTGCTCCGATTTTCACCAAAATTGAACCGTATCATCTTCTGACCATGCCGACAAAAAGTTATGGATTTCAAGTCTATACGTCAACCCGTTTTCGTATACCAGAGCAAAGAATTTGAGGCATGATGCAAAAACGACTCTTGAAGCTGTATCTCTGCAATGCTTTGACATATCGACACCAAACTTTGCAAGTGTCACTGTCACCTCACTCTGACCATACCACATTAATTTGGTCACAGCGACACCTATTGGTCGAAAGTGATGAACCAGTAAATCCTCATTTTTGATCATTTTTCAGCTCTTTTGCCTAAAATGATCTTAATAGGTCTTTAATTGCTCACTGTTGCAGTTAATCTGTTGCTCCCAGTCGTGTTGGCTTGCTTCTTTTGCCGTTTTTGTGCTTGGCCCCGTAATTGCTGCTTGCAGCTATATTTATTATTATTATTATTATCTAGTAGCTGCTAAATTGGCAACACTGTCCATTTCACTCAGATATACGTCACAATGTGTAAGAAAAGATATTTAATTTGTCTACTAACAATGTCACTTTTATCTGGGCAAAAATGTTGGTTGGGTAATTTGTGGAAAAAATGAATATAAAATAATATAAATAAATTAATATAAACCATTTTCAAAGAATAAATATTGGTTTATGTCTGTTTCACTCTTTGTTTATATTCTCAAATTAAAAAAAAAAATAATAATTTTTATGACGAATTAAAAAATTTTTAGGACGTTTAAAGTCTAAATAATTAAGGCATGTATAAATAAAAAAGACTGTCATACAATAACAAAAAGAAAAAAGTTGAAATCTGTTAATTTTGCAATTCTGCAAATTGTCAGATGGTTTAATCTAAGGCTTCTGAAGAGATATGATTGATTTAATTTAGGTTTTTATTCATATATAAACATTGATCAGCACCCATGCATAGAGCACATCAAATATGGTAAACAGAAGCATAAAAACAAACATCATTTGTATTTTACAGATGAATGAAAGCCTTATGGGTTTGAAACTACATGAAGGTGAGTGAATAATGACTGAATTTTCATTTTTGGGTGAAATATCCCTTAAATACACATGAATTAACCCCTGGCACAAAAAATTGCCTTTAGTTTAAGAAACATCCAAATGCGGGCACATCCGGAGGAACTATTATTTAATTCAACAGTAAAAACTAGCGCCTACAGGACTGTTTTTACAGAGTTTGAGAGTGAGACGGAGAGGATGTGATAGAAAACAGATGGAAAAGGAAAACAGGAAGGCAAGAATAGAAGGTCGCATGTGTTACCTAGGCGACATGAGAGTCTGCGACTCAGTCTTGCAGAGTTTGCCCACCGTTCCTGCTAATTTCTCCGCGCTCACGTCCCAGCTCATGTTGGCGTCACATGTTGCCACGCCGCTGCCCGCCTCGTCCTCCACGAGCTCCTGTGTGGAGAGATAAACATCAGGCGGCGAACATGTATCACTCTCATCAAGGGCTCGTACGGCTGTGAAAATTGTCATGTTGCCATGGCGACGGCCACTTAGCCACAAAACAGAATTGCGGTGTGGAGGTGTCGATGTGTCTGAAAGAGAGTGTGTTTGTGTGTGACTTTCACACACTAGATACTGCTAGAACTGATTAAGTGTGTGACACAGACTATAGCCTTGAATTATTAGCAGTCAGTGCGCAAAAACAGAAAAACAGCACAGCCCTTATGAAAGAAGGATGGAGCATTTCTTTTACTAATCATACAATGGAAAAATGCAACTGGTGATTGCTTGTGCAAAACTTGCCTCCACAATGGTAGGGTGTTCTGAGTGGTTGCTAGGGTGTTTGGAGTGGTTGCTAGGGTGTTCTGAGTGGTTGCTAGGTGGTTGCTTACTGGCCCAGATAAAAATTTCCACCCCCAAGTCTGGAAGGTAGGAATGACTGAATTTTCTGGGTACAAATAGTGCTGGACGAGTTTAATACTTAGCAGGGCTGTTGACTACAACTATCTGGTAACACTTTACAATAAGGTTTCATTAGGTAACATTAGTTAACTACTTTAGTTAACATGAACTAAGAAGGAACAATGCTTCTACAGCATTTATTAATCTTAGTTCATTTCAACATCTACTAGTACATTATTAAAGGTGCCCTAGAATTAAATATTGAATTTATATTGGCATAGTTGAATAACAAGAGTTCAGTACGTTGGAAAAGACATACACTGAGTTTCAAACTCCATTGATTCCTCCTTCTTATATAAATCTCATTTGTTTAAAAGACCTCCGAAGAACAGGCGAATCTCAACATAACACCGACTGTTACGTAACAGTCAGGGTGTACGCCCCCAATATTTGCATATGCCAGCCCATGATCAAGCCATTAGACAAGGGCAGAACGTCTGGATCTGTGCACAGCTGAATCATCAGACTAGGTAAGCAAGCAAGAACAATAGCAAAAAATGGCAGATGGAGCAATAATAACTGACATGATCCATGATAACATGATATTTTTAGTGATATTTGTGAATTGTCTTTCTAAATGTTTCGTTAGCATGTTGCTAATGTACTGTTAAATGTGGTTAAAGTTACCATCGTTTCTTACTGTATTCACGGAGACAAGAGAGCCGTCGCTATTTTCATTTTTAAACACTTGCAGTCTGTATAATGCATAAACACAACTTCATTCTTTATGAATCTCTCCAACAGTGTGTAATGTTAGCTTTAGTCACGCAGCATATCCTCAAGCTCATTCAGAATCAAATGTAATACATCCAAATAAATACTATACTTACATGATCCGATGTATGCAAGCAGCATGCATGACGAACATCTTGTAAAGATCCATTTTGAGGGTTATATTAGCTGTGTGAACTTTGTTTATGCTGTTTAAGGCAAACGCGAGCTCTGGGGGAGGGGGAGCGGGAGATTTAAAGGGGCCGCAACCTATATATCAGTGCATAGTTAATGATGCCCCAAAATAGGCAGTTAAAAAAATGAATTAAAAAAAATCTATGGGGTATTTTGAGCTGAAACTTCACAGACGCATTCAGGGGACACCTTAGACTTATATTACATCTTGTAAAAAGAAGTTCTAGGGCACCTTTAAAATCAAAAGTTGTATTTGTTAATATTGGTTAATGCACTGTGAACTAACATGAACAAACAATGAACGACAGTAGTAACAAAGATTAATAAATACTGTAAAAATGAATTGTTCATTGTTAGTTCATGTTAGTTAATACATTAACTAATGTTATCAAATGAGACCTTACTGTAAAGTGTTACCAAAAATGGCATATCACATGGCTACAAGTGTGATATTGCTCAAATATATATTTAACTTTTTCAAATCACCTAAGGGGAAAATATATTATATAAATCTATTACATTATGTGCATAAATTATATATTATTATTTATTATTATAAAATGGCTGAAACTACCACCGCTATGTGCCTAAAATGCTGTACATTTTGTATAGAAAAATTTATAGAAATACAGAAATTGTTACTGACTGCGGCTGCAGGGTCCACCACTGTAGGGTCATCTGGATATCGTCCACCCACTGCTCTGTTCTTATCCACTGTTAACAGATCACCACTCTGCACACACACGCACACGCACACACACAGAAAATATAGCACAATAGTGAGCACAGGGTTTAGCTGCTTGAGTTCTGCAAGTATTTTCTCATTTCCATTTCCTCTATACCCTTGAAAAATAAGCAAACTTTTAAAAAGTGTTCTTAATACAGAAAAAATTTACTTAAAAATATATACTTAAGTGTGAACTGAATGCAATTGATAGAAATTAAAACTGCAATGTGTATGTCATGTATTTAAATATATTTGTAATTACACATTTGTAATGACGTTGCAGTTTAGTGCATTTAAAATATATTAACTTTAAACGTAATATTGAATATAAGACACAACAGTTACAATTTTAATCAAGTACTTTACATGTGCTTTAGTATGTTAGTCAGTAAATCAAAATAAGTGTACTTCTTTAAAGCATAACAAAAGATTAAAAAAACAGTCATGAAAATTTACTGCACTCAAGTCAAGTGGCCTTTTATTTCATTAGTTATATTATCTGCAAGACAAGTTTTTATTTATTTATTTTTTATATATACTTTTAAGATTATACTGCAAGTGCATTTTCAATACAATTAAGTGCACTTCATTTTCACAAGGGTAGGGATTGCAAAACATTATTCAATGAAGAGTTGCAAGCAACTAACCAACCAGCTCAGAGATGAAGCACAACACCACAAACTTAGATTTGATGGTCATGGGAAGAGGTGGTCACTCCTGAACTCTTTAAGTTCAGGTTCCGTTTCCATGGTAATAGCGACTTAAAAACTTTTTTTATGAGTTCGAATTCAGACGGTTTTGTGGCTTCTACAGAATATATCATCACTTGGATTATGTGTCTGTATTTAAAAGTTTACACATCATACAAAAAAAGTAAAAAATGAAAGGGATTACAATGATTTCTAACAAAGGCAACATACATTTTCTACATATTTTGTCAAAATTGAGTTATAGAATGGGTCTATTAGACTATGATCCGTCCATTAACAGATGGATTTGGCATGACTTTTTTCAGATTTAGAAAAAAAAAAAAAGTGAAAATTTGTATAAAATCAACCAAAAGCCATTTTTCTCAGTTTCAGAGTTGGAGTGTACTGTGTTTTGCTTTTGCAGGGCAGAATAATAGGATAATTCAAATGTGTGTCAGACGTACAGTGGAGGGCGGCTCTCTCGGCTGGCTCTTCTGACTGTGCAAACTGCCGATCTCCGTCTGTGAGCTGGAGTGAGACATTCCCTCAAAGAATGGCCTTGAATTGAAAACATACACAGGTTTAGAATATAAAAACACTCTAAGAGCCAAAAGTTGGGTTTCATTGTCAGCGATACAGTATCCGTTAAGTGTTTTTTAAGAGGCGTTTACACTGGAAGTCAGTCATTTTCAATAAGAGTTAATGAGACAGTTTGGCGATGTTGGCATCGTTCATCTCACTTTCTCATTTTTAGCAACAAAAAACACTCCTTGTCAACATGTTAAAATGGCAATGTGTCCTAAGAGCCAGTTTTGAAGGCTACAAATAAGGGCATCTTAGAAATAGGAACAGCCACTACAACCAACAACACAGTGCGAGCCGAAGGAAAAATGTGAATGTGAAAATAACTGTGGAAATATGGAAATTGCTCTAAGCCAGCTAATCAGATGCAATTTTGAAAATCTCCTGCCATTTTTGTGTGCAATATGCATCAAATTAGCACTATGACCAAAGACTTGACATATCCAAAGACGGTACACTTATATTATTATGAATGGGAGAAAGTGCAGCACACGATATGGTGGAATAATTCCCCGCCTTAAGTAAAAAAGGCAATCGCTGATTGGTAAAGTCATCGAGTCACTGCAGCTGCCGCTCTGGATGCTATAGAAACAGTCAGTGTTTTTAAATGCATGCTTATGAAATAGCTGTCTGAGAGGTAGTGTAAGGGGAAAACAAAGTTTTTCAAAACATTGAATCAATTGAACCAATTCCTTCGCAAAAATGATTCACAGTTTCGAAGCACTGAAAGTACCGCATGCTGGTGATGCCTACTGGTCAGAATGGTCAAACATGCATAAAAATGTGTTGCCTTTGTGAGTGCCTTTATGTGTAATTTTAGTGAAATTGTAGGGCTTGTTTTGTTTATATAGAGCTGAGTTAATCATACCAATAATGGCGCTTTTCCACAGCATGGTACAACTCAGCGCGGCTCACTTCACTTTCGGTTTGCTTTTCCACTGCAGATTAGTACTGCTTCAAAATGGGTGAGATTATAGACTGATCATTATAGTTATGCTGCCTCTACTGCTGTGGATCTGCTCCTCGGCTACCAACGAGAGGAACGTCTGCACCTTGTCTACTGAACACGATACAGCCATTTCTTTTTTCAAGTTGCGTGCAACAGTTGTTTAAAGCAAGTCATTTAAAAAAGTTGTGTGAACAAATGATACTGCAGTGGCTGTTACTGACTATTTAAATCTAGTGGGTTTGGTGTCTAACGTCGCAAATCCAATGACTCTGGTAGTGACGATTCTCTCTGACCAATCAGTGATCTGCAGTGTTTACATGACACATTTTAGTATCGGTACGGCATGCTTGGAACCTCAACCGAGGTGGTACTACTTAAGTGAGCCGTACCGTTCCATACCGAGCCGTCCCATGCAGTGGAAAAGCGCCATAAGAGACTTTTAACTACAACGCTTCCTTTTTATTATACAAATGTGACATTAAATGTCTACAAATTTACAAAATTGATCTGAGATTAGGTAAAAATCATATAGACACTGGTTCATGGGTTCACAGAGATCAACGCCCCTAGCGGCAAACCATTAAAATTTTGAAACATTTCGAAACCGTAATGACGTAGCGAAGCCTGGTTTTCTGAAACTACGTGACTTTGGCAGTGTGATATGCGCCCTGAATCACCGGTTTGAAATAAATAATTCGCAAAAGGTTTTGAAGTTTCACGAAGCATGTTTCAAAAAGGGACCATCACTACCGAGAGGCATTTCAAAGATGGCCGCTGAGTGAAATGCTATGACTGCTGAGTGAAATGCTATGACTTTGCTATGACTCATGGCTCTTACTTTAGTTTGGGTTTGGGAGTGCTGAGAAGACTCTCGTTGTCCTCCATCTCTGGGCCGCTGTCGCTCTGGTTATAAACCTCCAGACTGTCATACAGAAGATCCAAATCTTCAACCTCCTGCGTTTGATCAACCGGATCTGAGTCCAATACCTTTTGAAGCCAGCACAAACAAAAGCAAAATGTAGATGTGTATGAAAAGTAAATCTCACACACACACAAAAAGATCATTAGTTTTTTTATATTATAATAAAGTAATGAAACATTATTATAATAGCTAAATGAGATGATTTGTGTGGGAAAATGTGACTTGAGCATTTTGTCGTGTGATTCACCCATTAAAAAACTAAACATGTACCGAAGAACGAAGGCATTCAATGCAATCTTTTTAAGCCTGAATTTTCACAGGACAGGACAATCACCAGTAATGGCCCATTCATACTATAAAATAAGCAGCTGAGACTAAAAGACAGAAAGAAGTTCATTGTGGAAATGAAAACTAAAGACACAGAAAGTGGAAGAGAGATGGTCTCAAAGTAAAGGGGGCAATTTTCATATCCTAATAATGAGAATTTATTAGAATTTACACTGTTTTGTTTCTTTTCCAAGAATGATAAAAGAAACAATTATAAAAGAACAAACTTTCTGTTAGCATTGTTTTGCTCCACTCTCCTTGCTGAAAAAAAAAAGAAAAAAAAATCGGAATAACTTGGTCATGATAGAATACCAGCAAAGTTCTGTTTGGATTTTTCTGAGTTTGGATTTTAGTCAAATAGAACTAATCAGTTGAGCAACAAATTAAAGCCATTGTATATTTTGCCTTGCTACGAATGCCGTTAATTCATTTCTCAATAATAATAAAATAAAATAAAAATTTAACTACTTCCCAACAGGAAAGCTGTGATTAACCTGCTTTTGGAAATTCCCCCAAAGCAAGTCATTTTTTTCCCCATAAGTTTATGTCACAGGTGTTTTGAAATATGCTACACATTTGAACCACACCCAAAATGAGTAATTGCACTGACCATATTGGCAATGCTACTCAAGGGAACAGCCTGCCAATGCAACAAAACTGTGTCATCGCCCTGAATCAGGAAGTTGCTGGACTGATTGCCAAATAAATCTGGATCATTTCCTGTAGGGCTTGGATAACGGAATGTGGCAGTCAAGGCAAGAGGACGATGAAGTCAAAGAGTCACCAACTAACAAGCTTAGACTCTAACAATGAGGCTGTAAACCTACTTAAATCTTGCCTGTAGGCTATAGAAGCATGTATGACCTAAGTCATGGCCTCATATGTCTTCTCAGAGCAAAACAGTAAGTTTAGTTATAGAAGAGATCTACATCATGTCTCACACTGCAAAAATCAAAGCTCCTCTCACATTTAAGCTACTAGATCAATCTTTGCCAAGTCCCAGGGCTCTTTTTATAAAGGTTAAATTTCATGGCTGAAGTGATTTTGTGATTACAAAGCACACAGGACCGCAAAGTAGAGAGTGGAGAGTGAAGAACTTAATGTATTTCTCTCTGTTGTAACTTATAAAAGACAAAAAGAAATTTTCACCTCATCAGATACTTTGAATCTCTTCAGGAGAGCAACAAACTTCTGCTTGAAATTGGGTTGCTATAAAGAAAATATTGAGAGAATATGTCATTAAAAATGCAATCAAGGTCACAGTTACAAAGAAGTATGGTACACAGAACATAGTAAAATGTTGGTACTTTTCCATTTTTTTTTTTTTTTTTTTTTTTAAGACAGTAAAATAGGTAAAAGCAAAAGACAAAACAAAAAATCTGGATTTACAATTTTTGGTCCCACTGTATTTTGTGTCTTTAACTACTTTGTACTTACATAATTTTTTTGTTTTTTTAAAGATTATTTAACTTTAAAATGAAAATTACCCCAAGCTTTACTCATCCACAAGCCATCCTAGGTGTATATGACTTTCTTCTTTCTGATGAACACAATCAGAGAAATATTAATAAATATCCTGACGCATCCCCGATTTATAATGGCTGTGAACGAGACCAACGAGTATGAGCTGAAGAAAGTGTCTCCATCCACATCCATCCATCATAAACGTACTCCACACGGCTCCGGGGGGTTAATAATAGCTGAATAGCTTCCCTTCTGAAGGAAGCGATTCGTTTTATGTAGAAAAAAAACAAAATTTAACAAGTTGTGAATTAAAATATCTAGCTTCCACCAAACAGCGTTCCGCATTCAAGTTACGAAGAAAGTAAACTGTAAACTGGCGTCGCGTCAGTTACACTTTTTACATAAGTTGAATAGGGAAGGCGTAGGACATAGCGTTAGCTTTTTGAACACAAACACAAAAACTTACACAAACGCATCGCTTCGCTTCAGAAGGCCTTTATTAACCCTCCAGAGCCATGTGGAATATGTTTATGATGGATGGATACACTTTCTTGTGCTTCATACTCGTTGGTCTCGTTCACTGCCATTATAAAGCTCAGATGCGTCGGGATATCTATTAATATTTCTCTGATTGTGTTCTTCTGAATGAAGAAAGTCATATACACCTAGGATGGCTTGAGGGTGAGTAAAGCTTGGGCAAATTTTCATTTGAAAGTGAACTAATCCTTTAAGTACAACAAACTTATTGTGTTTATGCTGTACTGCAAAATAACTTTGCTGCTACCTCGAGGTGAGGATACGGGCAAGGTTAACGACAGGTATGGTTATATGAAAGTAGGTTTATGACAGAAAAACACAGAATTGTTGACATTTTTGCAGATTTATCACATGGTCCTAAGTATTGAGACCATGTATTAAGTATTAAAGCTCTGGACTCGAGCTATTCACTGAGATATGTCACATAGCTGACAAATGCATTTTTCTATGTGTTTAATGATATTGTGAAGAAAGTACTCCATCTCGAAATCCGATCTGATAGTCGTAAAGTATGCAAATTCAGCTAGGAGACCAAACAAAGAAAGAGCTTGCCCGCCAACTTTGCACCAATGTCATTGGCTATTCCACCTCAAGGAGGTGTGTCGGCTTATCTGTCATAAAAAGGAACACCAGGATTCTCCGTTGTGTTCTCCCGACGGCCCAAAAACATCCATCGCCTACTCACGCACGTCTCTCCCGGACGTCACGGCGTCCACACTCATCCATCGGGACCACCATCTCTCCGGCAAAACTAACTTTCACGTCCTCAGTTCAAACCCTCCCGGGGAAACGGAAGAAGCCAATGAACTGCAGCAGCACTGACCTGAAACCCCGCAAGCAAACTGATGCAAGTACCGTTCTGAATCTTAGATAATGAAACTGATTTCTATGCTGGCTGTCAAGGACTGTTAGATTTTGCTATTTGCCTTCTCTCTTTCCTTCCTTTCCTGTCTCTACGTTCCCTTTTTGTATATATTTGTATATTCTGTATTTTAGATGTATAACCTCTGTAGTCGTAGTTTGCATATATTAAACACATTATTCATGCTCGATTGTTCTTTTTGCTCATTTCAACAAAAGCCAGGTCACTTTAACGTTTCGATCCTATATCCTTGCTTTACGTTTGGATGCTATCATAGGAATTTATCCTCGTGGCCAGAGGATAACATTTGTGTCGTAATAGTCTGTGGATAACTTAACGGTTTGCTGGACGGACCGATAGTTTTCTACATAATTATTAAACCAGAACTAATCATATATGTGATTGATTATAATTCGTTGTAATTAATTCACCATATACGGTTAATTCCCCCTTGGGTCGGTATATGCATAATAATTATTCATAAAGCTTTATGAATTATTATATTCATATTCCACCCATAAATTGATTAATAACTGTACAAATCGTTACATGTGTTTGATTATACTGATTGGACTTGATTAGGAAAGCCACACACCTGTCTATATAAGACCTTACAGCTCACAGTGCATGTCAGAGCAAATGAGAATCATGAGGTCAAAGGAACTGCCTAAAGAGCTCAGAGACAGAATTGTGGCAAGGCACAGATCTGGCCAAGGTTACAAAAAAAATTCTGCTGCACTTAATGTTCCTAAGAGCACAGTGGCCTCCATAATCCTTAAATGGAAGACGTCCGGCCAAACTGAGCTATCGGGGGAGAAGAGCCTTGGTGAGAGAGGTAAAGAAGAACCCAAAGATCACTGTGGCTGAGCTCCAGAGATGCAGTCGGGAGATGGGAGAAAGTTGTAAAAAGTCAACCATCACTGCAGCCCTCCACCAGTCGGGGCTTTATGGCAGAGTGGCCCGACAGAAGCCTCTCCTCAGTGCAAGACACATGAAAGCCTGCATGGAGTTTGCTAAAAAACACCTGAAGGAATCCAAGATGGTGAGAAATAAGATTCGCTGGTCTGATGAGACCAAGATAGAACTTTTTGGCCTTAATTCTAAGCGGTATGTGTGGAGAAAACCAGGTACTGCTCATCACCTGTCCAATACAGTCCCAACAGTGAAGCATGGTGGTGGCAGCATCATGCTGTGGGGGTGTTTTTCAGCTGCAGGGACAGGACGACTGGTTGCAATCAAGGGAAAGATGAATGCGGGCAAGTACAAGGATATCCTGGACGAAAACCTTCTCCAGAGTGCTCAGGACCTCAGACTGGGCCGAAGGTTTACCTTCCAACAAGACAATGACCCTAAACACACAGCTAAAATAAAGAAGGAGTGGCTTCACAACAACTCCGTGACTGTTCTTGAATGGCCCAGCCAGAGCCATGACTTAAACCCAATTGAGCATCTCTGGAGAGACCTAAAAATGGCTGTCCACCAACGTTTACCATCCAACCTGACAGAACTGGAGAGGATCTGCAAGGAGAAATGGCAGAGGATCCCCAAATCCAGGTGTGAAAAAGTTGTTGCATCTTTCCCATAAAGACTCATGGCTGTATTAGATCAAAAGGGTGCTTCTACTAAATACTGAGCAAAGGGTCTGAATACTTAGGACCATGTGGTATTTCAGTTTTTCTTTTTTAATAAATCTGCTGAATGATGAAAAATGATTTTAGCAAATGGCTGCAATATAACAAAGAGTGAAAAATTTAAGGGGGTCTGAATACTTTCTGTACCCACTGTAAGTATTAGTAGCAGTTAAAGACACTTAATATGAAGTGGGTCTCAATTTTTTATAATGTGCTTCAGAATGGAAGGAGTGGAAGGAAATCTATATTAGTGTCGCTCTAGTTTATGCACTGATCCTGGGTTAACACTTGTATTCCTGATAGTGAGCTTAGTTCAAGAGGATTAGAACATCACCTTCTATGACCTTCTGTGAACTAGATAACACTGAACCAAACACCCCCTTAAGGACACAAAGCCAATTTGTCTCTGTTTCTATCAGGTAGCTGCCTGAATTGACTTGTGTCAAGACAATAATTCCATGATAATAGATTGGGTCATCTAACAGTATTGCTGTGACAATAAAGAATTCATCATGTGTTGATGAATTTACTAGTGCTCGACCAACATGGATTTTGTAATGGCAATACATGCAGATACCAATACAGAACAGGGTGGCCAATATGATATAATACAATTGAATCATATCAGCAATCCTAATGGTTATCATATCAATTAGCAGAACTGGCATACAAATTTTTTTTTTTTTTTTTTTTTTTTACAAATGGCGTTCCTCAGGGCTCGATTCAGGGTCCAATCATTTTCTGCAAGTGTTCATTAAGCGCACCTAGGATAAGTACAGACAGAGTATATCTCTACATACCCGGGTCATAGATGTAGTTCTAATCATTTTCCTCCTAGATTTTTTGGGCTTCCGCTGAACATCATCATCTTCATCATAAAGGTCCTAAAACAGAATTTCAGGAAAATTTGATATATTTTGTTAGGTAGCAATACAGTACAAGGGCAAACTCCCTAACCATGTTGCATGCAGCATCTCATTCACTGACTATCCAGTAACCAGTCTCTAAAAAATGCCATTAGCGGATGACCTCCTTTTGAAAATTCAGCAGGTCTTTTTTAGAACAATGATAAAGACATGTTAATAAGAATTCCTGACCTGGCCTTGAACAGCGTCGTCACTCGCCTCTTGCTCTGATGAGTAACTATCATCGTCATCTTCAGAATAGTTATCCATATCTGGAGAACGGTCTGAAAGAGAAACAGACATTTAATGACCCCATGGTATTTGACATTTTAAAGTAGCAAAGGCCTCTGGCCAGCAGAAAAATCCAAAGCATTACAATGATTCATTCAAAACATGTAGCAATTTTATAGCTCCAATTTGAGAACACTTGAACTGCTAAACCTACTTTCCCTATTAATGTACCATAGCATCAGTCACTTTCTCTTCATGTGTGATTTGAAAGGATGGATGGGAAGATGTTTGGTGAGAGTGTTTCCGGGGGACTTTTTATCTTTATTGCAGCTTAATGCACTCAAAATGCCCATTAGCATCTTATGGTCAATGTAATGACTGTACATAAATAAAGCTGATGGAATATTGCAACTGGGTATACAGGGTGGTTTGGTTTAGTGGTTAAAGATTTGGCCTGTTCCCCTCCTTCCCATTAAAATGCGGTCACGTTTGTGAAATTTTGATGAATTTCGTGGGCAAAAAATGTCCATTGTCTATTGTCAACAATGTAGCGATATATGAAGCACAGCTCACACTGAAGTCAATTTAAAACCAAACAGCCATTTTGAACCCGTTGCGAAATCTCCATGAGAAAACCTTTCACCCTCACACTAAATTCATGATCGTGTGGATTCCTACCCGATTTCGCCCACAAAAATTCGCCAAACACCACCAATTGTGATGCACCTTTAGAGTCTTTTTCTATTTTAATACATTGATTCATTTGTGTGAGTCACCTGAAGCTTTGGCCTTTGTTTCTGGCTGACCACTGCCGTCCTCTGGGTCAATAGGTTGACTGGAAAGTGAATAAACACTTAGTTCCGCTGCACGCACCGGTGCTTCCTTCACGTTACTATGGAGTCCTAAAATCTGGCCTCCATCTGTCGGGTGCTGCATCACCTTTAAACATAAACACTCCAAAATAAGTAACACACAAACAGACGTTTCAGAATTCTTATGTAGCCTTCTTGTCCTTGTTTTTCAGTTCCAACCATGACTCATGACCTCCTCTCCAACTGAAAGCCTCAGTTTTGTCTTTTCAAGGTTGCATTCCTCATCGAACTCTTGGACTGATGAATTGTCCCCTAGGTTTTCTATGTTGAGTCTCTTTTGAATATGATTATGCTTGAATCTCAGCAGACAGGAATTTGGAATTTGTGGGGGTGAAACTGCAGAGAATAATTGCAGGCACTTTCAGAGAGCTTCATAGCTGAATAAAATGTGCCAATAGGTCCACACTCACATAAAGGCCCCCCAACACTCCTAAATAATAGATCTTTTTAAGAATATTAGTCATGAAACAAAAGAACAAGAACAAATAGTTGCAGAGTGTTCTAACATTGTAATGATTATGAACTTGAGTTGAGAGAATCTTACAAATACGAAAGAGGAAGGTAACACTTTATTTTACAGTGCTTTTTCATTTATGTACTTACTATAGTAATAACAGTGAATTATGCATAATTACAACTAACCCTAAACCAAACCCTTACACTAACTGTAACTCTATAGTAAGTACATGTAGTTAATTAATAGTACTCAGTACTTATTTGAGTAATTACAATGTAACTACAGCAACTAAAATAAAGTGGTTTTTTTGCACTCACTTTGCACTTACTTCTAGCAATAAATATCAATCCAATCGTTCAGAGAAGTCAATTTGCATTCTAATGAGTTAGCAAACTGATTCTTTCTTACCCTTCACAAAATCTATTGGTTTACAATAAATCTGTGGCTAATATATTCCTCAACGTCATTTCTACTGAAACTTTTGTCATGACATTTGTAATGATGAAGTTGCAATTTAGTACATTTAAAATATATTAACTTTAAAAATAATAATGAAAAATACAATACAGTTAAATTATAATTATGTAGTTTTCATGTGCGTTAGTATGCTAATTTGACATTATTACAAAGTGCAATTTTTAAAAGTGTACTTAAGCATGTTAAGATGTAATTAGCTGAACTTTAAGGGTTAGTTCACCCAAAAATGAAAATTATGTCATTTATTACTCACCCTCATGTCGTTCCACACTCGTAAGACCTTCATTCATCTTTGGAGCACAAATGAAGATATTTTTGATGAAATCCAATGGCTCAGTGAGGACTGCATCGCCAGCAATAACACTCCATTTTTCAATGCCCAGAAAGCTACTAAAAAAATATTTAAATCAGTTCGTGTGAGTACAGAGGTCCAACCTTATTATTATAAATCGACGAGAATACTTGTTGTGCGCAAAAAATAGCAAAATAGCGACTTTATTCCACAATATCTAGTGATGGGCGCTTTCAAAACACTGCTTCATGAAGCTTCAAAGCTTTATGAATCATTTGTTTCAAATCAGTGGTTCAGAACGCCAAAATCACATGATTTCGGTAAACGAGGCTTTGTTACGTCATAAGTGTTTTGAAACTTCAATAGTTCACGTGACTCTGGCAGTTTGATACACGCTCAGAATCACTGATTCGAAACAAAAGATTCGTAAAGCTTTGACGCTTCATGAAGCAGTGTTTTGAAATCACCCATCACTAGATATTGTTGAATAAAGTCATTATTTTGCTATTTGGCGCACAAAAAGTGTTCTCATCATTTTATAATATTAAATTTGAACCACTTTAATCACATGGACTGTTTTAAATATATCTTTAGTACCTTTCTGGGCATTGAAAAGGGGAGTGTTATTGATTCCGATGCAGGCCTCACTGAGCCATCGGATTTTATCAAAAATATCTTAATTTGTGTTCCGAAGATGAACAAAGGTCTTACGGGTGTGGAACGACATGAGGGTGAGTAATTAATTACACATAATTTTCATTTTTGGGTGAACTAACCCTTTAAATGTAAAAAGCTGAGTACTTTTTTGATCCACTTAAGTAGGACTTAAGTACATCTATATAATTTCATAATTACTTCTACTGTCTTTGAAATGTTTAAAGTCTACAGCTGAATGTACTGACAAGCATTTATTATAAACTAAAATATACTTATATGAAATATACTTTTATTTCATTAATATTATATTATCTGCAAGTCCTTTACACTACAAGTGCACATTATATTCAATTCAAGATTAAGTGCACTTCTTTTTCACAAGGGGTGGCAAATATAAATATCTGCCACTACTGCCAAAGAGCTGGCAAACCTATGGCAGCAATGGCCAATCCATCTAAGCTATCAATGCATATGGCTCCTTTAATGTGATGTGAGAGAACAAGTATTGGCATATTGACCTTACATGAAAGCTGTGTGTATGTGCCAATTTTACTACTGGAGAAGGGTCAAATTCTAAAGGTCACAATCTGTCTGACAGAAGTTTCAATGAACTAGACACCGGGTTTGTGTATTTAATTTGTCCGTACCTCAGCCATATTAATAACACCAACAGCCAGAGTCTTGTAGCCCAGAATAGTTCTGTTTTTATAGCGTTTCCTCCTTTGAAGCATGATCTGCAGCCGGTTGGCATCTCTCTTCAGGAAATGTGGGTACTAAAGAAAGGAAGTACGAAAGTACAGCGATTTTGTTGCTTCGGATTACATCATTTTCATCAGCAACATTGTGACAATGCTAGCACACACACTTTATTTGATGAAATCTCATATTGTACTTCCTGTCAAAGCAACCCAAACCGAGAAAGGGTTCTTGGAAGAAACAAAGGGAAAGTGGTAATGAAGTAAAAACACTTCATGCAAAGACCGCTGAGTACTAAGTACTTAAAAGCTTTCAGAGTAAATTTAATTTATCTGCATAAATGGAATAGGCCGTTTTAAGTCATTAATACATTGTAATACATTTTCTCTGTTAAAACTGCAACTAGATAGACAGTGATGCATAATAAAAACACACAACAGAAATTTTGGTCAAAATGGTATGTGAAAATATGCACATTTTTGTGGAGAAATTATATATACATACATAAAAAAAACGGTTTAAAACAATTTCCAAAGTAAATGTAGTCCGACAATGCATCGGATTAATTTTGATTTCTTTTTCATTTACAGTCATGTACACTGCAATGACAAAATATTTTTTTCTACTTTTAATTTTTTTCTGTTTTTTTTCCCTACATGTAATACCTTTTTTACTCTATTATATTTTTGCCTTTAATATTGATAGGACAGTTGAAGCAATGGCAGGAAGTGACAGAAGAGGAGAAAAGGAGAAAAGAATCCAGAAAGAAGGGACTCAAGGGTAAATGATGACAGATTTTACTTTCCCTTTAAAGCTGTATTTGGATGAGACTACTTTTCCCTGAGCAGGTTAGAGAAAACCTTAGAGAAGGATTTAATCGTAATTAATTGTATACATAATAATTAATCACATATACAAGTCTTATTTCAATTAATTTATTATCCATAACAAGTTTATTGACTAAGTTCTGTTTTATTACCCATAAATTGATTACGTGATGCACATTTTCAGATCACATGACCTTCCATAATGGCCACATTCAGACAATAGACACTCACACCTAACTAATACCTAGTCCTGTCCAAAATGTCACATGAAACCACAGATGTACTTTATTAATAAATGAAACTCAAGGAAAACAAAAAAGGTTAGTTCACCCAAAAATGAAAATTCTGTCATCATTTACTCTCATGAACAGATGAACAGATTTAATTTAGGCTTTAGTTCACATAATAAACATTGATCAGTGAATGTACATAGAGCGGTCAAATGAAGCTCAGCTGCACTTGCTTGACGCACATACAGGTGCTGGTCATATAATTAGAATATCATCAAAAAGTTGATTTATTTCACTAATTCCATTCAAAAAGTGAAACTTGTATATTATATTCATTCATTACACACAGACTGATATATTTCAAATGTTTATTTCTTTTAATTTTGATGATTATAACTGACAACTAAGGAAAATCCCAAATTCAGTATCTCAGAAAATTAGAATATTACTTAAGACCAATACAAAGATTGGACCAAAGAAAGGATTTTTAGAAATCTTGGCCAACTGAAAAGTATGAACATGAAAAGTATGAGCATGTACAGCACTCAATACTTAGTTGGGGCTCCTTTTGCCTGAATTACTGCAGCAATGTGGCGTGGCATGGAGTCGATCAGTCTGTGGCACTGCTCAGGTGTTATGAGAGCCCAGGTTGCTCTGATAGTGGCCTTCAGCTCTTCTGCATTGTTGGGTCTGGCATATCGCATCTTCCTCTTCACAATACACCATAGATTTTCTATGGGGTTAAGGTCAGGCGAGCTTGCTGGCCAATTAAGAACAGGGATACCATGGTCCTTAAACCAGGTACTGGTAGCTTTGGCACTGTGTGCAGGTGCCAAGTCCTGTTGGAAAATGAAATCTGCATCTCCATAAAGTTGGTCAGCAGCAGGAAGCATGAAGTGCTCTAAAACTTTCTGGTATACGGCTGTGTGACCTTGGACCTCAGAAAACACAATGGACCAACACCAGCATACGTCTGTGTGTAGTGGTTCTTGAAGCACTGACTCCAGCTGCAGTCTACTCTTTGTGAATCTCCTTCACATTTTTGAATGGGTTTTGTTTCACAATCCTCTCCAGGGTACGGTTATCCCTATTGCTTGAACACTTTTTTCTACCACATCTTTTCCTTCCCTTCGCCTCTCTATTAATGTGCTTGGACACAGAGCTCTGTGAACAGCCAGCCTCTTTTGCAATGACCTTTTGTGTCTTGCCCTCCTTGTGCAAGGTGTCAATGGTCGTCTTTTGGACAACTGTCAAGTCAGCAGTCTTCCCCATGATTGTGTAGCCTACAGAACTAGACTGAGAGACCATTTAAAGGCCTTTGCAGGTGTTTTGAGTTAATTAGCTGATTAGAGTGTGGCACCAGATATCTTCAATATTGAACCTTTTCACAATATTCTAATTTTCTGAGATGCTGAATTTGGGATTTTCCTTGGTTGTCAGTTATAATCATCAAAATTAAAAGAAATAAACATTTGAAATATATCAGTCTGTGTGTAATGAATGAATATAATATACAAGTTTCACTTTTTGAATGGAATTAGTGAAATAAATAAACTTTTTGATGATATTCTAATTATATGACCAGCACCTGTATATTGAGTTAGACATAGACACATCACATTTAACAAGTCAAAGGCTCAGACAGATGTACCTGCAGGGAAAAGGTGAGCTCCAGGTCTGTTTCCATCAGGCCGCTGGGTGGGAGCATGTACTCATTCGACCTCAGGATGCGCTTTGACCCCTGAGAACATGGAATGACATGTATCTGCTTGCACTCATTAAACATAACCAAAGAAACTTCTGCAAATCAAAGCAAAAGTTGAAGCAAAGTTTGGAAATAAACCCATGCAGTGAATGTGATGTCACTGAATACTGTCTAATGCTTGCAAATTGAAATGTTGTCCGTAAGGTTTGACAGCGAAAGCATAAAACAAGACAGAAAATGACTCAGTCACACTTAATGTGTTGAATCATTTCTGCTACTGTCCATTTTGCTTTGCTGCAAACCACTTGCAGACACATCTGAGAGGCGAGTCACAGATATAGGCTGTCATACTAACAAGACAACAGGGACCCCTGCATTAACACTCATCTGCCTGCTAATGTGGCCATCCGTCACGGCCCAGCTCACATGAAATGCACACACACACAAACAGATAATCGCTACTGGTTGAACAAAATGGGGTTTTTAATGGCATATGCAAATATCTAAACTCATAGGATAGCTATATTTATATATACACTAGCGGTCAAAAGTTTATGGTTGATAGGATTTTAAAAAAATGTTTTAGTTTTTTATGCTCACCATTTATTTGATTAAAAAAATACAGCAAAACAGAAACATTATTACAATTCAAAATAGCCATTTTCTATGTGAATATATTATTAACTGTAATTTATTCCTATAATCAAAGCTGAATTTTCAGCATCATTACTCTTTTAGTCTTCAGTGTCACATGATCCTTCAGAAATCATTCTAATATGATGATTTGATGCTCAAGAAACATTTCTGCTTATTATCAATGTCAAAAACAGTTGTGCTGCTTCATATTTTTGTGGAAACTGTGATACATTTTCTTTGATGAATAGAAAGTTCAAAAGAAAAGCATTTATTTGGTATAGATTTTTATTTGTAACACTAAAAATGTCTTTACTGTCACTTTTGATCCATTTAATGCATCCTTGCTGAATAAAAGTATTATTTTTTTGAGGGGGGGACACCTTACAATATTAGATAATTTAATGGTAGCAAACAGAATGTACAAAAATCAGCTTAATTTAAATTAACATTTTAAAAACAACTTTTACTCAAAATTCAATATTTGAAAACTATCCATTGAGAAATTTATTCTGAAATGGACTCTTGGTGGCTAAATAATCTAAATGTAAAAATCTTGGGGCTCTATTTCTTTTTTCCATTTTTTCTTTCTGGCATTGTACGCTTGAGGCTGTATTTGTATGTTTCTGGACACTGGAGTAACCAATGAATAAAAAAATCAAAAAAATCTTGTGGCTCTAAAGGCTCTAAAAAGAAAAGAGAGAATAAGTTTAGTCTTTTTGTTTGTTGTTGTTGTCAACTTTCTGTGTATGACCAACTACCAGCAAACAATTAATAATTTTCCATGGTAGGTAAATGTAAAGTTCTCGCAGTTGTATCTTGCTGGTTGAGATGCATTTTGTAAAATAGTACTTGCTGATTACACCTAAAATAAATACAAACAGATGGGCAATTTGAAGTGAATTTTTTAGTAGTCTCCTATTTTTGGTAGGCCCAAAATTTGGTAGGCTACTGACCATTCCCAAATCTATGCCCATGCACAGAACTAAATGCCCCAATAAACTCATGGTGAGGTTATATCATCGTCACAGACCAATGGTAGTTCAGAGGTGTTTACCAGCCAGAGAACTTTTCTGGAAAGTCAAGTTGTTTTGAACTCCAAAAAGAACTTCATTTTGGCCTGATTTTGTTCGAAATTACGTCACATTAATTCGTTGTTCAATTTTGCATGAAGTGTACCGGACCCTTAATATGACGTGAAGAAGCTCTTTGGAAACCACAGAATACATCCATCAAGGTTTCTCTGTAAAAGCACATTCAACCCTTCTGTTTCTTGAGTTCAAAACAAAGAGAAAGAGACAGAGAACATGTCTCACTGCACTAACAAGCTCTGAATGAAAAGTAAATGCATGCTTAGTCTGCTTGTGTCCGGATTACGGAAGCGTTGTGAATAGTGCGGCCTTCAAAGTGTTGATTCAAGCGGACACTTTAGAAGAGGAGAAATAATGAGATATCTGTCAGAAACCTATCTTCCATCCTTTTGAAGAACTGCCACTATTTTAATCACTGAGGCACCGCTTAGGGAGTATAACACCACCTTTATTTTCAGTGTCTGATGAGCACACAGTAAACCAGTTTAAAACCTTCAATGATCCATCTGGAAGAGATGAGTGGGCAAAACAAGTGCACTTCATGTTACCTAAGAGTATGTGCTCTAATCCTTACAGAATGAGTGACAGAATCATTTCCTGTTGGGAATGAAATATAAAGATGTAAGACTGATCTTCACCCACAGACTGCTTTAAATATCACTGACACTCTTTCCGTTCTAGTTTGCATTGTCACATTATTTTCATGACGACAATTAAACACATTAGGGAAAAATTAGGGAAGGTTTTGTGTAAAAATTATATATAAAATGTCACAATGCAAAAAAATCTTAATCATCATTCTGAGTTTGAATTTTCAAAAATTCTAAATTCATTGATTTCTGGACAGTAATATTATTTTATTGAAATATTACAGCGTACTGATTGTCCTCAAAATTTTTTTCTTTTTTTAATAATAATAATAATAATAATAAACTTTTAGGTTTTAATTTTAAGCATTACATGTAAGATTCACACCATGGCAGACATTTTATCAATTTAAAGGAACACTCCACTTTTTAAAAAAATAGGCTCATTTTCAACTCCCCTAGAGTTAAACAGTTGAGTTTAACCGTTTTCGAATCCATTCAGCCGTTCTCCGGGTCTGGCGGTACCACTTTTAGCATAGCTTAGCATAGTTCATTGAATCTGATTAGACAGTTAGCATCTCGCTCAAAAATGACCAAAGAGTTTCGATATTTTTCCTATTTAAAACTTGACTCTTCTGTAGTTACACCATGTACTAAGACCTACGAAAAATAAAAAGTTGCGATCTTCTAGGCCGATATGGCTAGGAACTATACTCTCATTCCGGCGTAATAATCGAGGAACTTTGCTGCCGTATCATGGGTGCAGCAGGCGCAATGATATTACGCAGCGTCTCTCACAAATGTCTCCATGGTTGCAAGGCACGCTCCCTGTGCAAGCAGGGGGTCACAGGCGCTGCGTAATATCATTGCGCCTGCTGCACCCAGAAAACGGAGACCCGGAGAACGGCTGAATGGATTCGAAAACGGTAAAACTCAACTGTTTAACTCTAGGGGAGTTGGAAAATTAGCCTATTTTCAAAAAATAGTGGTGTGTTCCTTTAAAGCTGCTGTCTGCGATTTTTGGCCCTCTAGCGGTTAATAAACAGAACTGCACGCGTCTTGCGGAGGAACATTCTAGCCGGAGCTACTTTTCTCCGTGTATGTCTATGGCGAGTCACGCAGTTACTGTGATACTCTGCGGCGAGTCCTACCAGTCCGGTCTGAAATAGTCCGAATATAAACACTTATTATAAGTGTACAATAATGATTCAGGATAAGACAAAAACACGGTTTGGAAAATGGATTCATGTTGTATATTCTCATTATATAATTTTTGTAAATCTTTAACACAAAAAAAGTTGCGGACTGCAGCTTTAAGTTAAGGGGAGATTTTCAAACTTTAAGGCCTGTTCACACTAACACTATTGCTTAGCAGGAAAATTTGGTCAGATTTTCATGTTCATTTAAATTAAAAGGTTTATCGCACCTAATTTTCTTGGTGTAATTGTGAACAGGCCTTAAAGTTGAAAAAATTCCCCTTAACTTACATTGATAGAATGTCTGCCATTTAAAATCTAACCAACAGCAACGACACTGTAATATTTCCAAAGTGAATTTTGATTGTTCAATAATTTGCATGCTGATTTGTGATTGGTCCTTTCTTTCTTGTATCTACTTAACTGTTTCAAAAGTGATCTCCAGAGGGGATATTTGTTTTTAATGACCCTACATGTTCGATTAAACCATCAAAATATGAGGAAAATATTTTCTAAATATTTTAAATATGAGGGAAGAATAAAACAAAACTTTGTTCAGGTATTTATCTAACAAAATTATTTGGCAAAAAAGGCAAACTACAGCTACATGTTTTATTTTACTATGGAAAAATATGCATAGAACAGCAAAAAGCTCACAGGAAAAAGCATACATTGACTTCAACATAATCAGTTATTAATATTTTGTTGGTTCTTTCATTTTTGCATGTATTCATAAATTATTTGTATGACAGCCTGGCCAAAAATTATGTCGGCACAATTTGTCATGTTTCATTGATTTATCACAAATAAAACAATTGACTCCAAACACAACTACACAATATGTTTACAATATCTTTAATTAATATTTGATTAAAAGGATGAAATTGTCAATTTTCCTAAGCCACTACTGTATATTTCTCTTTTGAAACTGATAAAGCCTTACATAAATACCAAACACAAGCAGTGTGACCAAAGCGACCTATGTGGAATGCCGAGGGCCTCCAAGTGCTCTGAAATTACCCTCTCAATATATCCCACAATGCACTTCTACCCCCCCCCCCCCCCCAACTGCCATCTTATTGCGTCGTTCAATCCTATCTTCCCACTGAGCAAGCTGTCGCCTTGGCAACAGCTCACAGTTACCACAGTGTCTTGTGTAAAGCTCAGAGCCCGTGTGATACCAACTCTCCACCACACCTTCATCAGAGCACAACACACACAGAAATGACATGGCAATGCTGTCAGTTTACCTGTATCTTGACAGCGATGACAACAGAACTGAGTTCACGGTCCAACTCTTTCAGAACGATCAACTTCTTCAGTGTCAGACTGCATAACCTGAGAGACAGACAGATAGAGAGAGAGAGAGTTATTACAAGTCTTCACAGTTCCAATTTATCCATGAGGTTGCTTTAAATGTTGTTGCTCCTAAACTGACAAGTGCCTCTTAAGAAACAAACAGAGGGAATGTTATCAAAGGTCATGTGCAGAGCTCGGCATCAGATTGCATTTTGATCGATTATGAGGTAAAAACAGGGCAAAATCAGAATCGTTTAATAATACAAACATAATAAAGAAATCATTTATGGGATCTAATAGGGTTGTGAAACATACCGTTACCAATCGGTACTAAAAAAAGTTGATGGTACCAGCATTTCTGCAGTACCGGTAGTACAGAGTACCAGATATATTCGGAACCTGCTGATAGACGCTGATTTCAAATGGCGTCGTTCGTGTTTGTTTGAGCACTCTCTGAGTATTATTCCCCATTCATGATCTGAATGCAAATTTACAGTTTTTCATGCTGCTAAGTACACTGCAAAGTTTCTCAATTGCCAACCATATTTAAATGAATGTTGAGTAGCATAAACAAAAAGTTTCAAGTTGATTACTTAAAAAAAAGTTGTTCCAACTAATTTCAACATAATTAAGTGGTGACCCTGGAACCAATTAATCTCATCGGTTTCAGTTGAAATTAGCAGCTAGCATAGCACATGCTAAATGTAAGATATTTGTCATGTAAATATAATAAACAGATAAGATATTATTACATTGTCATTGGCATTAGCACAATCATTGTGCATAAATGTATTGTTTAGCTTCATATTGCCACCAATTATGACTTCAGCACAAAGGTAACCACAAAACTGAAACATAACAGAAACTGTCAAAAAATGTCAAGGTTAAGGTTTTTCCCACAGACACAGACACAAACACACTTAAAATAACACTTAATTTAAACATTTATTCCCTTTGTCAAATACTATGCAAAGCTTTCCAGGAACTAGAAATCCACTGGCTGATTTTTAAAGTTGTCAAGACAATTTCATTAATTTATTACAACTTCAAAAAAATTAAATTACACAATATTAAGTTGCTGTAATAGTCAACCTTACATTATTATGCCAACAGAACTAATGTTTGCAACTTAAAAGGTTTAATTAAATCAGTTAATTGGAATTTTTAAGTTGTTTTTATCTGTCAAACACTAGTTAGTCTGTCTGTCTGGAAGATTCAGGAGTTAAACAGATATGAACTCATTCTATGGTCTTCTGGGAGCTAATTACTCTGCCATACCAAGCATTTAACTGGATCAATAATGCCTCTGGCCAGACAGGAAGCTGTGCCCTCCACATCCTGTGACATCATCATGTCCTCAGGTAGCACAAAAACACAGGAGGCTACACTGAAATTCATGTTATTGTCCAAATCATTTGATTTATTCCTCATATTTGTTGAAATTTCAAAATATGTTCGCATGTTGAAGTTCAATTTTCTGTGACATCTGAAGATAACATTTTCGGAAATGAAAACGTAAGAAAAAGTCAATTGAAAGGAGCCTTTGAACTTCGAATATGACTTTCATCCTTGATAATTCTTCAACTTCATTTTCCAGTAACTGAGAATGAGTCTGTCTGGAGCTTATCCTGAGATTCACACCCAAACACACACACACACACACACACACACACACACACACACACACACACACACACACACACACACACACACGTCTATTTCTCTGTCCTGTATGACTCACCCTCTCTGAGGACTTAAATATCTCACTCTTGGTTTTTTTTTTTTCTCTCAGTATTTTCACTCCTTCCCTCTCTGTAAACCCAGCTCTGGTCTCTAACTATACAACAAAGACACACAAGCACACACTAATCACACTTGCCCAGTCCTAGATTACACACACTGACACAAGTCACATTTTACATATTATAGTGTGTGGTGATGTCATTAAAGATGTCATTCTCCCTATCATTTCATTTTTTTGCCCATTGTCCACTTATATCTTACAACAAACAGTCATAACTGTATTTTTTCATTAGCATTTCTAACCTATCTATGACCTTCAGAAAGAAAACAGGCTGTTTTTTGCTACTGTGCATTTAAGATGTTTATATGTAAATGAGCTCTTTTATGATTGGCTAACTTCTCCACATGTGAAATAAATAGTAGCTCATGCTATATTTAAGTTTTAATGTTTTAACCATAAAGTTTTAGTTTTTTTTTTTTTTTGTCAAATAATAGTTTAATTAATTTTTTTTTCATTAGCATTTTCCATCTTCTCTATGACCTTTAGAATTAAACAGACTGTTTTTGCCTCTGCACCTTTACAAGATTTCACATGTAAATGAGCTCTGTTATGATTGGCTAACATCTTCAGAAGTGAAATGAGCCATAGTTTTTGTGTTTTTTAGTTTCAACTAGATTTGAAAATTTTATTAATGTCTATAACACAAATGAATCACGCGTTGAAGTTTAAAACTTAACGTTAGAGGTTTGTTCAATTTATTATCGCTAAGTATAAGCACTACATTAAGCACTTTTATGCCCTCTTTTCCATAATGTGACCCCTTTAACTGGATGTGCAACTCTATTTGTAGTCACGTCAACCTCTCCTGCTCTTCATTCATGGCTCTGATGGAGAACAGGCAGAGAAACGTTTCTGCTGGGTCAGCTCAAAACACAACCACCCAACTGAAGCTATTCAGCGCTGGCCATTGAAAGGCCCTGTGGCACGAAAAGCCCCTGGAACGGCCCGAACATTCCATGCCAGAGATCATGAGAAAAAAACACAAACAGAGGCGCATTCACTGTTCTGGCTCCGTCTCTCAGGATCCAGTATCAGTCTTACATAAGATCCTGACCGCTGCTGATCCAGCATCTCCTCAGGACAACATCCCAGTCACAACTCTGCCCAGGATTTCATATACTCACAAAAACAATGTGATTAATCACCTGTGACCTCAAACAAGACCATAAATTACCACTGCGCAATGTGTCAGAGCATGTGAACATCTGCCAAGCCACGTCTCATACCTCCTCCTACTTAAAGGCCCTTAAAGAGATAAAAAGAAGTACCTTTTCAGTGGTATACTGTCAGCAAACATGCCATCCATGCTGCTGAGAGTGGCTTTTGATGAATATGTAAATATGAGCTGTGCACTTTCCTCTCAATAACAAAATAAACACACAACAAACATTACAGCGGTGAGAAAACAGCAGTTAGGAAAGCATCTGCTCATAGCGATGTGGATGTTTGCACCAGCTCTGCAGTTCGGCACTCCAGTAAAGTCACGTCACGTTTATTTATAAAGCACTTTATACAACAGATTGCTTTTAAAGCAGCAGCATTAGAGTAGTAAACATGTAAAACAGTGTCAATGTCTCTTTAAATAATATGTACAACTTTAGCTTCTACTATACACTGTAAACCCGAATAAGTTGGGCTAACTCAAAAAATTTGAGGTAATCAGTTACATCAAATTTTTTGAGTAATGATGTTCCCAATTTTAAGTATGCAGAACTATCAAGTTTTGAGTTTGTAGATCTGATGTATGTTAATTACTCCTAACTTGAAGTAGAGTTAGCTAACTCATACATTTTGATAGCAATTAACATAAAATATTTTGTTAATTAACTTTAACTTTTAATTTAATTTTGAATTCTACCAAATCAAAAGAGTTATTTACTTCACTGTAAACCCTAATAAGAAAAAAAAAAGAAAGAAAAATGCTAGCTTGCTAATTTGCTAAAATGTTAACAATAGCACTTAAAACATGTAACTTACCTGCTCTCAAACCAAGCAACATGCGCCACTTGTCACCATGATGGTAACTTTCCAAAAACCCACATTAACAGAAACTCTTTTAAATTAGCATAACAAAACATTAATCACTACTAAATCTCCCTTACCATAAATCTGGTAAGGGAGATTTAGGGAGATTTTGCACAATCTTGCACAAAAAAACATTATATAATACTTGATTTTAGCATTTACTCTCCCTTTGGAGTGCCATGGGCAAAGCATGCTGGGAAAGAGAAATCCCAGCCCAGTTTTAGTTAAACTTAAGTTAGTCTAAATTAAAAGAAATAAGTTCATATAACTCAAAATGATGAAATAGTTCAGTTTACTTGAAATAGTGCTGTGATCTCAAAAGAAAAAGAAAGTTGCAAATACTCATAACAGTTAATTTAACTGAACAAATTTGTTCAATATAAGTTTGTCCTACTCAAACCAATTAAGTATTTTAAGTTTACAGTGTAAAGCACCTCTCCAGTGTGTTCATATTTTTATCTGTGGATGTTTGAACTAAAAAGAAGAAATGAACTGAAGAAGATTTCCACGTCAAAGAAGGTGGAGCCTCAGAGCCACACCCATCTATTACATCATCGCCACAGACCATTGGTAGTTCGAAGGTATTTACCAGCCAGAGCATTTTCGGAAAGTCTTTTAACTCCCGAAAACCAACTGATTTAGCTCAGAATGATGTCATACCAGTTCATTCTTTGATTTCTGGGCCTTAAAAGATCTTGTGATGCTCACAAATCTCATGCATATTCATGCACATTCACCTGACACTAGGTGGCACTATAATTGATGAATTTCTTTTTTTTTTTTTTATACCCAGGGGAAACCTGTCATTAGCTATGTTCCCACCCACCTAGTTTTATGCACATTTTGGGATATCGCATAAAAAACTGCTGGATGATAACGGCAAGATGCACAAAAATGTGCACGTAAAAAACGAATGCGTTCAATTGTGGATACATTTTTTATCCGATAAGACGATATGCACATAAACTGCGATGGAAACACATTTACTGAATAAATACCTTGATGCTCAACACAAAACTCATGATTTTGCCCTTAGCAAAGGATGTGATTGGATAACTGGACTAACCAGCAGACCAATCGCATCACAGCATCTCTCATATTGGTTTGAAATGCCTGAGCCAAAAGGCTTGTTCGACTTCATGAGGCACCGCAAAGATCGGCTACCACCTGACAAAAGCAATACATTCTGGTTAGAAAATTTGTCCGACTTTGATCGGCACTGCAGCTGCCTTACGATCACATGTGCCATCAAAGTACCGCGAGAGCAAAATGAGATCAACCGACCTAGTGTTGGTTGTGTCCTAGTGTCAGGTGCTGCAGTTGCTTAAATTTGGCTGAGAAAGCCTTGATGACAACACAATGTATTCTCACTGGTCAGATTCTTTGATGACAAGGACGACACGTGTTGCTTGTTTTGTCTTAGTCAAGTTCCCGTACTTAACCAATCTTGATACTGAATTTCTGATATTCAAACAAAACACACAAAACATTAACAAAAATTAAGATTACGCTATCTATTAACCCTTTCGCACGTACGTTTTAAATATTCTGGCTCACCGCAGCACTGTATGAATGATAATCTGCTTTCATTTAATTTTTCCTTTGTTATTCAAAATATTCACAACTTTGTTGACTATAGCATGAAATATCTAATATTCCGATTGACAAATATGTGCAAGTGGATGTGTATTGCAGTTTAAACACCTTTATAACGATCATGTTAATTGAGCCATATGCGCGATGGGCGCCGCCATGTTAGTTTGCGCTGCACAGAGAATCGGATCTGTTGGATTTACAACCCGTGAATTTATCCACTTCTCCCGAAATACATGAAAGTAAGTGAGTCGGTGAACTGGGGAAGAATAGAGTAAGCTTTAAAGTTACTTTCACAATGTGTATCTGATATGAATAAAACGTGTCGTCTAATTATAATAGAAAGGGTTGTTATTTCCGCTTCTATAGACATCATTGTGTATTTTACAAACTCTAAATATATTGTTTTGTTAGTACTCGTGTGTATTTAAATGTCTGAAATCTACAATAAACATTATTTGGTTGAAAACACTGCATATATGTAATGTATGAAAAGCGCTGCGCGCGTCCGTCTCTGGTTTAGCGCCAGCCAAAGCGCGCACGCACATTTGAATTTGGCAGTTGATCACGCGATGCACTGAACGTTCTAATCACACCGGTGTGATCGTACGCTCCTGGGGCCAGACAAGACTGATCACACCGGTGTGATCGTACGTGTTAAAGGGTTAAATATTCTTATTTCAATCACATCCACTTCTTCAACTACAATCAACACAAAAATCACATAGTCTGCCATGAATGACGTTGGTTCAGCACACTAGAGAAAGCGTCTCACGATTGCATTCCCAAACACCAGCATCCGAATGCAAGATAACCTGACAGTTTTTTGAATAAAATAGACAATTAAAATGTTAATCACAATGAAATCGTTAAATTTCATTACAATGACAGCCCTACATTAGGTCTAATTTGAAGAAACACTGTGTGTTTTATGTAAGTATTGAACAGAAAACACCAGTCTATTAGAAACACTGGCACTTTGTCTATTAAATCATGTACTGGTTGAACAGCAGGACCGGTTAAATGTAAGTGGTCACACATACAAGAGAGCCGAAACCTTCTTCATGTTACTCACATCATGATTCTCGATGAACTGATTTTGAACTAAATATGAAATGGTGAAATGTAAAAACACAGAATATTATATCTAGTTTTTTGAATATCTTAAAAATGAGAAGTCAGGCTAACGGACATACTGCTAATCATATAATGATTTGTCAGTGACTCTAAGGTCAGAATAAACTTTTGAAAGCATGAACTGTGACCTTTCAGATTGTAGCTAAACATATCCACTGCAGCTATTTGAAATGTGAGTTTTAATGTTAAATGTGATCTCTGACCTTAAAGGCTTCTCATTATTTGCATCTCATTTACATACACATTTGTTGTAAAGGATATGCTGACACATAAACAACACGGATATGTACAGCACCTTGCAACCTCACACCCCCTCTCATTTACTGTTATACACCATGCACACAGAAATGACCAAAAAATCTGGTGCGTGTGTACGTGCTGAAAGACTGACGCCTGATTGGTCGAGGAGCAGGTGTTCCTAAAAATCACACACTGAAGAATCCTTTCTGGGAATAAACACACACACAGGTTTGTTTTGCTAACAAAAAGAGAGGACATTCCATAGGCATAATGGTTTTTATACTGTACAAACTGTATATTCTATCCCCCTACACTACCCCTACTCATAAACCTACCCATCACAGAAAACAATAACAGACTCTAGACTCTATAATGTGTCAAACATTTGTAACTGAACATTTGTAATTCACTTACATAACATAACAATATAATGAAATTCACACTTTAAGGTGTGAATCTGTTTAGCAGAACCATCAAACAGATGCATGAAGATAGATGAAGATGCAAAAATGAAGATGCATTAAAAACAAGAAAATTATGCTGATTTAAGGACCATTGAGATTTACTGCATTGTGACATTATTTTCATAAAAATAAGCAGATTTCCCACCAGTTTTCTTTACCAAGATGAAAAAAAGAAAAGAAAAAAAGATGTGTAACATGATTTTTGAAAGAAGTCTCTAAAAGAGTAATACTCTGAAATATTATTAAAATGTAAAATAGCTGTTTTCTATGTGAATATATGTTAAACTGTAATTTATTCCTATGATCAAAGCTGAATTTTCAGCATAATTACTCCAGTCTTCAGTGTTACATGATTCTTCAGAAATCATTCAAATATGCTGATTTGCTGCTCAAGAAAAAATTCTGATTATTATCAATGAAAACAGTTATGCTGGAAACCGTGATACATTTTTTAGGATTCTCTGATGAATAGAAAGTTCAAAAGAATAGCTTTTTTTTTTTTTTTTGGAATAGAAATTAATGACACTTTTGCTTAATTAAATGTGCCCTTATTGAATAAATGTATTTCTTTCTTTCTTTCTTTCTTTCTTTTTTTTTTTTTTTTTTTTTAAATCTTACTGACCTCAAACTTTTGAACACCAGTATATATCATGAAGGAAGTTGTTGTAGTGCCTCTAATTTATTATTTTACTGGAAATGCTTTTATTGTGGCATTTTTACTAATATGCAGTAAAAAAAGAACCTTAATATAATGAAAAAATAATAGCAAGTACAAAACACAAATATGTTTTATGGTAAAGGGAATTTTAGAAAAAAAAATGTTTTATTGTCAAAAATGCAGAAATCTTAATAGACCTAAAAACAAATTTTCTTTATGCAAATATATATATTTTTTCAATTCAATTAATATTGAATTAATTTATTCATATACTCTTTATTTATTAAAACAAGTAATCTACTTCACAGTAATGATGTACACCAAGTGTACAATGTTTATACTTTATGTGAAATAGTAAAAGGTCATGCAAAGCAACTGAATTAAGAGGTGCAGAGCCACATTATCCAGCATAAAGATACCTTTAGCCTACGATCCGGGTTTCATTTTCTGTGTTCAGGGAGGATGTGCTAATCTCGAATCAGACTCTTGGCATGAACGGAAACAGGTTGCTCCCTGATGATTCCCTGACTGTAAGAAGCTTAACGGAGATGGTGTTGCCCGAAGCACATGGGGCCAGACACCACAAACTGCCTTCGAAGACCGTCATGATAATATTACGAAACACTTGTGTGTATTCCCACAGTGAACAGAGGATTGTGGATGTCAGACGTGGAGGTTGTTGTGGTTGTTAATCCATCATGATAAATAGCCCGCTAAGTCTTAAAACACAGTCCGCCAACACAGACGACTGAGTATTATTCTGTACCTGCCCAACAATCTGTTCAGCAAACAACAAAGCCTGTTTTCCAGAGGGAGGAGTGAATGTGTTTTGATCTGTTCTGTTTAAGACCCTGATTATGTGCGTAATCTCGGCACACCTTAAGGTCACGCATGTGAAAATACAGATCGACATGCATTCACGACTACAAATATAACTCTATATCTGTCATCAAAAACACCTTGTTCCTTTGTTTGTGTGCGTTATGCCACAGGATATGAATTATGTAATCTCAAAGTGTGGGCTGAAGGTTATACAGTATATATTGCAGGGGGCACAAGTTCCTTGAAAGGTATTACTTTAAAAGATGAAGAGCCTCATTTATGAAACATGAGCATATTCATTTCTGTGTAAATCGTTCATAAACTCTGCTAAAGCAACCAAATGTAGGGATAATGTTAGCAAAATGTAAAAGTATGATAAAAAAGTTTAGGGCAAGTCAAAGTTGCATGATGAAATGGTACACAAAAAGGATTCTTTCTCTCTAAACCCCTCATTTCTGAGAGCCTGCTCTGCTCTGATTGGTCAGTTGGCTCAGTCTGTTGTGATTGGTGTACTCTGGTCCAGAGCATGTGAGCGGAGCGGTAATAATTCCTCCGGAGCGAAGAGTGCCTTTTTGACGATTCCGCCCCTCTCGCTTAGTCCGCTCAGGGCTGCTTGCTCAACCCAGAATGCCATTTGTTTGAGAATATGTGAAATAAGTAATAGGTCTAAGGTTATGGAGTTCAAATATTGTTTTAATTAAGTTGCACACCTTACACATAAATGCGCAGTAAATCTCAAAGTTAAAAATGAAGAAGGAGACCTAATTGAAAGGGAATGCGCTTTCCTCTCAATAACAAAAACACAATAAATATGGAGGAGGCAAAAGTAATAAGAAAGCATCTGGTCTGACCATAGCGATATGGTTATTTTTGCACCAGCTCTGCAATTCAGCTTTCCAGTCAAGTCACGTCATGTTTATTTCTACCACTTTATACAATATAGTCTATTGCTTTAAAGCCACAAATATCATAACTATCTATAGGCCTACTGTAATTGAGACATGTATTCAAGTAATTAATTGAAAACAGATTTTCGGCCTTGGTAAAACAACATTGTTTCGGCCTTACTCAAAGGCCACAGAAACATGGTAGTGGGTTAGTTTGTTACTCACTTCAATCCACACCTGACGTTCTTGGTTTGCTTCTTATTTATTAAATCCAGGCAATTGGTTGATAAAACATTGATTAAAATTAAGATACAATTTATACAAAAAGAAATTCACTTTAAAGAAAGACTTCTACAAAACAAAACTTATTAAAGTGGTCAAAATATGAAACTAAATATGTTTTCTTTAAAGTGCCTTTATTATGCCTTTTTTAAAGGTGCTCTAAGGCCGTGTGTCCACCAGAGCGTTTTTTCCAGCTCCGAGCGTACTTTTTCAATTGTTTTCAATGGGAGCGCCGCGATTTTAAACGCCAGGAGCGTAACGAGGCGCTGAGCGTCTTTTTCACGCTCAAGCACTGAGAGCTGGGCGTTTTTTACTGGTCGCCTCGAGTTGAAGAATGTTCAACTTTGAGTAAAACGCTGCGCTCATCACTGTCACTTTTTAGCCAGCCGTCTAATCAGAGTGGAGGATGGGCGGGACAAATACAACTCTGACCAACTGATATTCCGTATCATAGCAACAAAGCGTCTCAACGGAAAAAAACGCTACGCTGCAGAAGCGCTCACAGACGGCCGTTTTAAGTTTTCAGCTGGCTAAAAACGCTCTGGTGGACACACGGCCTAAGCGATGTCACGCGTTTTTAGGCCAAAACATTTTTTGTCACATACAGCAAACATCTCCTCACTATCCGCTAGCTGCCTGTCCCCTGAACACACTGTAAAAAAACGTGGTCTCTGTAGTCGCCACAAGCTCCGAAAACGGCAATAAAAACAAACTGGTGCAGCCTGGACCACTTAACATAATAAACATGCTCCAGCCAATAACCGACAAGAATGATTTTAAATGCGCGTTCATGACTGTTTCAGGAAGCACAGATGGGAGGGGAGGAGGAGGAGGAGGGAGGGTTTGGCTAACCTCTGTTTTGTTTGACAACACTTCGAACGTTAACAGGAAGTTACTCCACCCAGGATCGCTTAGAGAACCTTTAAGGTTCCTAATATTGTTTTGGGAGTCTCCTACAACAGGTTTAAATGCATGCAAGGTCAAAAAACACTTTCGTTTTCTCATAATATACATTTAATTTCACCTGAATCTTTTGTAAACGACTCGTTTGAAGCAGTTCAGAGAATCAGTCTCTCTAAACCCCTCCTTTCCGTGAGCCTACACTGCTCTGATGGCCCTGTGCGTGCAATAAGTGGGCGGACAATATGCTAATGTTTCATTGTGAGGTCACAATGAAACGGCTTGGGATTCGGTTTACAAACGACTCATTTAATTGACTCTGAATCAACTCTTACTTTTGAGAGACAATAACTTTATATAAGGTGCACTTTCAGATTTAAAACTTTGCAGGATGTTTTCATTCACTTAGAGCTATGTTACACACTACATGAAAGATCATTTTTAAAAATCCATAATAGGGGCATTTTAATGGCTACAACACGTATAGTACAGTACAGAGAAATTTCATGTCGGAGCGAACGTCGTCTTACCTGTGAGCATGAGCGGTACATAAGCGTGAGCAGTATATGAGTGGAACGTGTCACACTGCTCCGCTTTGCTCACATGCTCTGGTCTGATTGGTCAGATAGCCCAGACTTACTTTTGCAGCGCAGAAAACTTCATCTTCTCAACATGTCAACAACACAAACCAAACTCTTTCAGTCTCAGTAACAACTACAGTGTTTGAGGGTCAAAGTAGACATTGTTCGTGGGCAGGCAATGTAGACCACAGATCGGCAATGCATTATGCTAATTTGCATTTGCATTCTACGACATCAGGACTGACCTTCAAACAGCAACTCAAGGTCAGTGTCTTTTCCCAAAATGAGTGAATGGCTCTAATCAACAGCGATTTTCAGTGCAGCCTCAGGCTGTAACACTAAAGGAAATCACATTAGCAGGACAGAAGCACATGAGTCCAACACCCATAATGACCGGGGCCAATCAATGATCTCCATTAGAACCTGACGCTGGGACGTCCTGAACTAAACCATCTTATTTACAGACAAAACCAAGTAAAATTCTGTTGTTTATATTCTAATAATAAAATTATACAGCCAGCCAGCACAAAATGCAATTTAAAAGATTTTTGTAATTGGGTCTCGAATATAAAAACAGAAATAAAAAAAGCATGCCTTGAAAGTATTAAAAAGACCTGAAATTTATTATATTAATTGTACTATTTTTATAATACTTTCATTGTGTTTTTTATTTTTTTTATTTCATAATTTAAGAACCTCAATGCCTGTTCACACCAAGATGAATGTTTGGTACGAAAAATTCAGTGTTTTGGTCACATGTCCAGAGCCGCTGCTGTTACATAAAATGGATAAAATGGAGATGTGGCTATGTTTGAACCAGCTCAGCAATTCGGCACTTTATATACCACTTTATACAATAGACTGATTTAAAGCAAGCAGCTTCACAGTATTAAACATGAAAAAACAATTTCAGTGTCTCTTTCAGTTAGAATTACAACTTCAGTTCATACTATAAAGCAGACTGGAGAGGTGTGTTCATGTTTTTACTCGTAGATGAAGTAGGGTATTCCTGCAATACAGGAGGCCGCAGTTTCAGGACCGCATTTCTAGGACCCTAGGCTTTTTTTTTTTTTTTAATTTTTATGCATTAGCAGTTTATACTATTTTATAGCACTTCTTATTATATTTTTTATATATAGATTATTAAGTTATATTTATGGGCTTTTTGTGCTTTTATTCAGATAGGACAGTAGAGAGCAGACAGGAAAGCATTGGGCAGAGAGAGGGGCAGGATCAGCAAAAGAAACGGGAATCGAACTTGGGTCGCTGTGAACGCATTTGCACCATGTGTCAGCGCACTAACCACTAGGCTATCGGCACCGACTTTATAGCACTTATTATTCAATTCTGTATTTTTATTATTATTTTTCAGGAATTATTTAGTTATTTAATTGTAAAATTTTAATTGACATATTGTCCTAACCAAACATACCTTAAGTATACCCGTTGAACCACTATATTCTAGTTTTTAATTCAGTTTTCTTGGAAAGAGACCATTTTCTGTGTCTGTGCGAGACTTAATTCATTAGCGGCAGTGCTTAATGTCTGATGTGTGATACACTAAACAAAGTGCAGTAAACGGTAAAACAATTAAAACAAACTAGTTTGTTTATTAGGGCCAGTACAATACATCAATGCATCGCAAATCAAGAAATGTAATATTTTCCGTATGTATCGCGATTCTCTCTCGAATCGATTCGGAGCTTAGTTTTCAACAGCAGATGGCTTTCTTCCAATTCCACCACTTGAACCTTCTGTAAAATAATCATTCATAAAGTTCGAAAAGGTTGAAGTGAATTACAAGGGTGTTTGCAGTGGGCTGTTTACATTAATCTCGCATTATAAAAGCATTATGAGGTGCAAATACATTCTCGGACTCAGCCAAACGCACGAGCGGTCTTCTTCGTTAACATTTGTGCATGCGATTAAAAAATAGCCTAGAGCGCCATCTGCTGTTAAAAACTAAGCTCAGAATCGATTTGCGATGCTTTTGGAAACAATCCACGAATCGTGATGCATCGATATATTGTCCCAGCCCTAGTGTTTATTAGTAATGTTAAAGCTGCTGTCCGTTTTTTTTGTTCAAAATTTACAAAAATTATATAATGAGAATATACAACATGAATCCATTTTCCAAACCGTGTTTTTGTCTTACCCTGAATCATTATGGTACACTTATAATAAGTGTTAATATTCTGACTATTTCAGACCGGACTGGTAGGACCCGCTGCAGTAACTGCGTGACTCGCCATAGACATACATGGAGAAAAATAACTCCGGCTACAATGTTCTTCCGCAAGACGCGTGCAGTTCTGTTTATTAACCGCTAGAGGGCAAAAAATCGCAGACTGCAGCTTTAATAAATTTAAATAATTTGAAAACAAATACCAGTTTACAACACAATAAAATGTTTGCACAATTTAAAATGGTAGCGCCCACTCTTATGTAGGGATGTAACGATGCATCTGGAACCGGTTGAAAATCGATTAAAATATGTGACGATTCAAGTGGGTTGAGATGCTAAATGAATCGCGATACATTTGGGGGCGGGGGGTTATATGAATGTATAGCTGAGGAGAACTGACTGTGTTCAGAAAAGTTTAGATGGTATTTTCTTTTCATCTTACTTCCATACAATGGCTTTTAAAATAGTTTTAGCGCACAGCGCTGTTTGTTTAGAGCGGTAACCATGGAAGCGCTGTATTGCCGCTGTTCCATAAGCGCCACCTGCTGCCAGACAGTGAATTTGCGTTCTTATGCAGCCCTTCTGCTCTTATGAAGTTTTATGTAGCATAATTTCACAAAGCTAAAGTCTGAACATTCTGTTTTTGCTTCAGATGTTAAAAATTATACAATCTAATTTAAATTAAAAACTGCTCAAACAGCATCTTTGTTGGGATTGTGATTAAAATGCAGTGGTTGCCTCTAATTTTAAATGGCTACAGATAGTTCAGCCTGTAATAGAGCAAATAAACGTCTTGTTCATGTACTCATATGAAGAGATTTCTTTTATTTGTATTATTTATTTATTTATTTGATTTAGGATTTGTTTTAAAATTTCAATTTAGTTGTTATAAAGATATTTCAATTTCACAAAGAAATATACAGCAATTTGTCTGAGAAATAATAAAAAGACACTTTCTCATTTAAATCTCATTTTGTTAAAAAAAATCGTGAGAAAATCGAATCGTGAAACCAGTATCGTGAATCGTATCGAATCGTGAGTTGAGTGAATCGTTACATCCCTACTCTTATGTTAAAGATAAGGTTGATGAATAATTTTCATGGGTCTAGTCTTTGCATCTGTGTGTTTGAAGGTTGAATCAGGTCTCCTCTTTTGGAGTAGAATTGTCTTAGTGGCGTTGTCAGAAAAAACTAGGGTCCTACACATGCGGTCCTAGAACTGTGGTCTTGAAACTGCAGCCTCCAGGAACATAATATTGAGTGGATGTCTGACTTCAACGGAATGAACTGAAGAAAAGAACCGGAGATTTCCACTCCAAAAAAAGGCGGAGACTCAGAGCCACACCCACCTATTGCATCGCCATCATGGACCAATGGTAGTTCGAAGGTGTTTACCAGCCAGGGTAATATTCCACTGGGGTTCCACAGTGGAATATGAAGTTTGGAACGACACAATGGTGTGTAAATGATGACAGAGTTTTCATTTTTCTATTCCTATTATTACAAAACAGCAATCATAGATCCTTCTCCTGCTTGTAAAGCACGCTTCTGGGCACTGGCCATGCCAATAGCGTGCATTTTGGCGCGTAAACACCTCTTCTGTTCTCCTTTGAGAGGTCGAGATCAAAGCCTTGCGTTTGTCTGTTCAGAATAATGAACAACCTGCAGCGTTTGCATAATGAACACCGTCCTGAAAAACCCCGCTCATTCAGAGGTCAGGCTCTTACATTTTTATGAAAAACTGCAAGATTTGCAAGACAAATTTTACGTTGCTCTTCCAGTAGGGTATATTTCATCTCCATACGAGGAAGCATTTCAAACATCTTTGTAGCATCACACCGAGATATGCAAACCCACGGTGTCGCCAGTAGAACAGAAGAGACCGACTGCCCTGCTCTACTTTTCTGAAATTCACACACATCGGTTGACTCAGCAGACTGTGTAGCATTATTTTGCGATCACTTCGAGGGCAGATTAAGCCCCTTTCTCTGCTGACTCACAGGCCACAGGTTTGACACCCTGCAGGCGGGATCTGACTCAAACAGGAAATAACTTACGTTGCAAACATTCTCTTGCCTGTGTGTACAGTGCAACCCTCTGTGTTCATGTGAAAAGGAACAAACACTCCATATAAACAAAACATAGTTTCCAAATATGTCTTGCTGACCTACAATAACTCAGAAGAAATTATAAACAAAACTAAGGCTGGGCAACATTCACAATATATGTTCGCAATTATATATAAAATCCATAATGAATATGGAGATGATTTTTATTTGGTCATGAAGAGAGCTTTCACATATAGCACACTTTAAATTAAATCCCAGAAAAGTTAACCGGCTGCAAGTGACCTCAGTGCGCTTGGAATTCACAGTTTAAATGGATTTAAAGTTGGCATGAAACGGAAGTAGCACTAGTCTTTTCTTCCCTATTGTTACAAATATATCCATTTGAAACGGCTTGATTATGTTCATGGGGAAGTGATGGTTGTGGTTTGCTATTGGTGGATCTCATGTGAGTGACAGGTTGCCCCATCCTCACGCCAGTAAACACATCGTCAGAGAACATGAAATTATGTGCACAGATAAATAATTTATAATAAACATAAACAATATTCAATATTCCATAAATTTTGGTTTCTTGATTACTTTAAAATGGGACATTGCACAAATCATATGAATCACAAAAGGACCCACAAACAAACTATACTCAGACACAAGTATTCAAAGATGTCGGCCAGAGACTGCTAAATTTCTTAAGGAGCATGTCAACGGACTACTTTTATGATTATTCTTTCTTCTTCCATGATTTGCAAATATGAGAGCATTTTAATACCTCTTGTAGTTAAAATGGCATTAGGGTACAAAAATGGCATCAGGGTACGTTTACTGTTGTTCAGCTAATTTTATCATCTGAAATCTAATCATTACAATTAGAATCCACACAATTGTGAATTTTGCGTAAAGGTGAAAGACTTCTCTATGCAGATTTTGCAACGGGTTAAAGTTGGTCATATGGACTTGCCATATTTGCCACCATAAAGTTTGTTGGTTTGAACGTGACTTTAGTGTGAGCTGTGCTTCATACATCACTACACCACTGACAATAGACAACTGACCATTTTTGCCTGATGTGACTGCACATTTAGAGTTGGATTCATTTCTGTGAATCACTTCAAACTGTTTGCTTCAGTGAATCGACTCTTGGTTGAAATGGTTCAAAGACTTAAGATTGGATTATTCTTTCCACAATCATTCTTTCCAACCATACATTACATTATATTGATGTTTTGGTAGCACTTTAGTTTAGGCTTCAATTGTCAATTTTAAAGGATTAGTTCACTTTCAAATGAAAATTAGCCCAAGCTTTACTCACCCTCAAGTGTATATGACTTTCTTCTTTCTGATGAACATAATCGAAGAAATATTAATAAATATCCTGACGCATCTGAGCTTTATAATGCAGTCAACAGGACCCACGAGTATGAGCTGAAGAAAGTGTCTCCATCCACAATCATCCATCATAAACGTACTCCACATAGCTCCAAGGGGTCAAAAAAGGCCTTCTGAAGCGAAGCGATGCGTTTGTATAAAAATTTTTCCATATTTAAACAAGTTATGAAGTCAAATATCTAGCTTCTGCCAGAACGCCTTCTGTATTCAAATTACAGAAAAACGGAACTAGTGTGTTTCAATCCATAAGTTGAATAGGGAGGGTGTAGGACATACAGTGTAAGCTTTTTGAAGAATACGAAAGTGCGGTCTGGCGGAAGCACTTGCAAGGCAAGCATTTTTTTTAGAAAATGACCGATCGTTTCGCTAGATAAGACCCTTATTCCTTATCTGGTATCGTTTAAAGCCCTTTGAAGCTGCACTGAAACTGTAATTTTGACCTTCAACCGTTTGGAGACCAGTGAAGTCCACTATAAGGAGAATAATCCTGGAATGTTTTCATCAAAAAACCTTAATTTCTGAAGAAAGAAAGACATTAACATCATGAATGACATGGGGGTGAGTAAATTATCAGGAAATTTTAATTTGAAAGTGAACTAATCCTTTAACTAATTGCTTATTAGCATGCATATTACTATGATATTGGCTGTTTAAAGGTCATATTAATGCCTTATTCTGCATGACCATATTCTACATCCTACCCAATACCTAAACTTAACAACTACCTTATTATTAATAAGCAGTAATTAGGAGTTTACTGAGGCAAAAGTCATAGTTAATAGTTAGTTAATTTTGAGAATTGGACCCTAATCTAAAGTGTGATCATTTTCTCAATTTGGTACTGATCATTTTTGGAAATCTGCAGCATTCATTTTTTGTGTTGTTATTGTTAACTAAAACTAAACTTAAACTATCAAAAATCATTTCAGTAATGTTCACATAATGTTTGAAGAATGATAAAATGGAATGTTTCCTCAATGTTTGCATAATGTTTTTAAAACATTTTAAAAAATGGACATTTTGAATGTTTAGAGAACATACAGAATTAAAGTTTTTATAACTTAATGGGAACATATTTTGTTAGCTAGGAGGTACTGTTCCTAGTTCTGGTTATGAATGCTAACTAGATGCTAAAATGAAATGAATTCCGCTCCATCACCTGTTGAAAGACACTTGATACTAAAGCAGGCCATGTGGAATCAACATAAACCATGTACAAACACACTGCAGATGCAAATGACAGCCTTGTCATGCTGTTTTTTATATATATATTCATAATGGCCATTAGAGGAACATCAACAACACCCTGGAATGAACAAGGGCGGGGGGGGGGGGGGGATGGGGGGGCAAAATGCAGAAAAAAACAGTCCTGTTAATCTCTTATTGATCAACTGCATTGTGTGTGCATGTGTTTAATGCACATCACTTACACCCTGCTTGCTCAGAACAATGGCATGGGTTGAATGTCTGCTCTAACCTACTCTAATCTGTGCATGTTTATCCCAATCCCAGATGACACAAAATCCCAAATCCATACAGCTTCCTCTTTCATTTCAGATGAACTGCTCTTTAGTCTGAGATGCTGAATGACAGTATGTGTGTATATGGCTCTTTCAATCTCTCTCCCACACACATATATTTGTATGTTGTGACACAGATGGTGTTGACTCATCTTATGTGTCTGTCTGACGGTATCTGAAGCATTGCTCTGTCTTGATCTCTGTTCCGTGCAGATAAAATGTAATGCTTCAACACACACACACACACACACATTCTTGTAAATCTATTCTTGTACATCAGTGCAATCGCTTCTTACCCCTACTCTACGAATCACAACTAAGTGCCCAAACTGAACCTTTACCCTAAACCTATCCTTAACCTAATTATAACCTAATCCCTAAAACAAAGTCTTGACCCTCAAACAGGCCTTTAAAGAGGTCTCAAAAAGTGTGGAACAGTCAAAAAGTCCTCACTTTACTCTCTTTGTCCTCACACACACACACACACACACACACACACACACACACACACACACACACACACACACACTGAATATCATTATAAGAGAGCTGAACACAAAGATGTGTTTGTTTTATATTTTGAATGCCAGAATGCATTTTGCAGTTTAATACAAGGATGTTTAACTTTGCTTTTATTGTTAACTAATACTAAAACTGATAATTTTGTTCATTGAAATAAAGCTGGATAAAATGTGAATGTTAGATGAAAAACATAAAAACCTAAACCTAACCTAATTATGTTAATTATATTTAACATTTATGTTGTTTGCCTTATACAGTATATAAAAAAAACATAACTTAAAATACATAAAAATAAAAGCTAATTCAAATTATTACTAAAGATTATAATAGTATATAAGTAATACGAAAATAACAATGATTTTTACATGAAAGTGTTGAATACCATCTTCATATTTTGCATTATATTAGTGATATGTATTCTAATATTCTAATTGCTTCATATTAGTGATATGTATTAACAAAAAATAATATTTATTTTTTTCATTTATGTATTTATTATTATTATTATTATTGTCACAAATCAATCCCTGGAGATCCACTTTGAATAGCGTGAGGGTTATTTTGTGAGAGAAAAAAATGTCTGCACCAAACATTTATGAACCTCTTGATGGAAATAACATCACAACATTTATTTCCATCAAGAGGTGCATCAATTTTTGGTTAAGATCTTGTACTGACAATGCAAGACTCAAACACTCTGTAAAGTCTACTGCAGCACATCCCAAAGACTTTCAATGAATTTAAGGTCTGGACTCAGAGGTGTCAATTCATGTGTGAAAATGACTCTTCATGCTCTCTCCAAAATATTCTTTTACAATCTGAGCCTGATGAATCTTGATATTGTCATCCTGGAATATGGCCAAGCAGTATATATATATATATATATATATATATATATATATATATATATATATATATATATATATATATTTAGGGGTGTAACGGTACATGTATTCGTCCCGAACCGTCATGGTACAGATGTCACAGTTTGGTTCATGCAGTAGCCGACAGGCGATTCACAGGCGATCCACACTCCAATCCAGAAGGGGGCGCGCAATAATCACAATAAGCTCCTTGTTTTGTTACTTTCGTTAAGAAACAAAGTGCCATCTTTCAAACTCTGTCCATTTTATCACGAAAACCAACATATGCTGGTAAGGTGTGTTTTGAAGCTTGGATGCTGGTTTGAGCTGGTTTATGCTGGTCCTATGCTGGTCCATTGCTGGTCAAGTGCTGGTCCTAAGTTGGTCCAGGAAGCATCCCAGCTTCAAAACACACCTTATCCGCATATGCTGTTTTATGCTGAGACACAGTTGGTTCAGTAAAACATTGTTTAATAAAAAAAAGAGAAAAAATTGTTTTGTTTTCTCACCCTGCTGTACCGAACCCGTACTGAACTGTGACTTCAAAACCGAGGTACGTACCGAACGGTCATGTTTGTGTACCGTAACACCCCTAATATATATATATTATAGTGTAAAAACAAAATACAAAGTGTCAAAGTAACAACAAACTGAAAAATAAAGATAAAATTCATATACAAAATATACACAAAGGGTCTCTTCAATATACTCGCTTTAGATAGATTGCTCACGGCACCACAGTTGCATGCCTGCGTTTGACTTGGTTAACAAGTGATAAATGTCTTTTGCTGGCCCTTTTGTGGACGTACCATTTCTTTGGTAATTAAAACAGTCACTATTTTGTTAAACTCCACATATATGCAATACATACATTTTTAAACACGAATCCTTATATGAACATCATAAACACAAAACAAAACACAATAACACAAATGTCTAATGCTTTCTTCCTCATTTGTCAGTCCCTCTACAAACAACACAAATGGTTTTGCTAGACTTCAAGCGTAGTGCACAGGCGCAGCGCCAACAGTGACATCATAAGCGGTTGCCGCTCAACGGATCAGTTTCGCCGGCGCCACCAGAAAGTGCGACTATGCCAAAACACTCACAATACACGACAAACAACACCAGACCAAGAACTGAATGAACTGAAGGAGGGACTGTGGTGTCTGGGTGCAGGCAGAGTAACGTCTGACCAAGGCAGAGCTGGAGGGACGAGGGACCATGGTGGATGGTGCCAGGTGGAGCCGTGGGGGAGGAGCTAAGGTGCAGCCAACTGGTGGACTAACTGAGGTGGAGTGACGGGCTTGGAAGCTGGAGGCAGAGCCAGGGGATCCTCTTGCTAAGGCAGAGCTGGTGACCGGAAGAACTGAGGCATATCCACACAATACAGTTCACAAATGGTGAATGGGGACCCACAGTTCACCAGCACCCACTCCACAAACTCAGCGAATGTGGACCATCACCAGGCAGGCGTGTCTTTGTGTGCGCTCGTTCAGGCTGGTCAGATAGAATACGAACAAGGAGGGATCTGGGAAGTTCGTTAGGTACACCAGTTGTAAAAATCATCTGGTGTGGTCTTCGAGGGATTGCTGCTACTGTTCCAGACAGAGCAGCTGGATGGCTGGCAAGTACATATTTTCTCTTTCTTTCATCTGGTATTCTGTCACATGTGAGTGACTGTAATGAAGCGCATGATGACAAGGAATATCACAGAACAGTCCTTAATTGTTAATTCAACATGGAATACACAGAATAACAGGGAACAAACATAAATCACAGCTACGTAACAATAAATGCAAACGCAAACAATACCGGACCAATAACTGAATGAACTGAAGGCTTATATATACAAGGGAGCAATCAAGGGAAAACAGAACAGATGTGGAACTAAATTAACATCCATGGAGACCAACTAGGAACACAGGCAAACAGGAACAGGGAAAATAGAACCAAAACACAATGAAACTCAACAGAACTGTGACAGAACTGTTGACTATAAATAAAAATAATAATAACAACAACTAATAACTAATATAATACTAATAACAAATAATAACTAATAACATAATAATAATTATTATTATTTCATTTGAATCTGGATTTGCTGTGTATTATTATTATTAATAATAATAATACGTTATTGTTAAAATTAATAATTATAATTATTATTATTATTATTATATACAATTATTATTATAATTGCCTGAGGAACAATAAGAAACTTGCAATGTTTCATTCTGTTTCTATTGTTCAGACGTGTTGTTCTTGAATAAGAGTATAAGAATATACTTCTGTTAGGTGCTAATTCTCACACATTTACACCACTGACCTAATTACTGTGTATTAATAAATACATGATCTAAATAAAAGGCTGGGATAGATTGAACAGTCACAGGAAGTGGCAGCACGGAGCTCTTTCCTGAAGAGGAAACACTTCTTACAGAAAATGAAATGCCTCTGGAATTCACATACACACACATTCTCACAACGCGACTCAAAAAAGAATGACACATGTTAAAATACTCTAAAAAGTGTTAATAAAAACACTCATATGGCAGAATGTCACCATCTGTCTCCCCTATATCTATATTTGAAAAGGAATTATGTATTCAGTGTAGAACTATCAAAAATCTTCATAATATTGTGTATTTTTGAAGGTGTTTGCTAAGGAGTTAATCAACCCTAATTATAAAATGGATCATTCTGGAACTTTGTGATCCGTACAGCAGCAAAAAGAGTTTCTTCACACCACATGTAAGTGATCTGTAACTTTACTGCAAATGATCACAGTTCGGGACCATCACTCTCACTGCACTGATAAATGTTCGCCTCAAATCTCAGCGCTGCCCTGGGGTGCCCATGGGTAATTTTCCATTTGCGGAGGAGTAGAGTCAGAGAGAGAAACCTATGCTATCCTTCCTGAGTGACTGAGGAAGAGAGAGAACGAGATGAAAGGAAAGAAGGTGGGAGAGATGAATGTAGTCTGCATTTCTTCCTGAAGGAAATGTCTTCCCTGTTGGAAAAAATCCTGCTTCAGCTGGGTTTGGAAACTTGGTAGCCCTTGTGAAGAAGAAGTGCGCTTAATTGTATTGAATGTGCACTTAAATGTGCAAATGTCTTTATTGTCACATTTGATCAATTTAATTCATCCTTGCTGCATAAAAGTATTCATTTAAAAAAAGCAACTAAACCATACTAATGCCAAACCTTTGAACGGTATAGTATATACATATTATGCCTTCATGCACACACATACAGGAAGAACAAAAGGAGGAAGAGAATGCATACAGTTCATTCTTACCACAAGAGCCACAATCTCTGTAGCTTCATGCAAGCAAAGATAAAAACACGAGACCCTACAAATGCACACACACTTGCTGCCCCCAGACATCCATCATCTCTCTTTCTCATTTGCTCAGTAACGATAAGATGGCTGTGAAGTGTTTCGTTTTCACATTCTGCACTATTTATCTACACTTTGATGTTCTCACATTTGTCTGCTACAAATTAAAATGCTGCCATCATCCAGGTTTTAATTACCCTGGTCACCCTAGCAACATTGTAGCAATGGCCTAACAACCACCCAAAACCCTCTCGAAACCACCTGAGAACAACTTTGCTAAGATGCGGTCATTAATAATACCCCAGAAACTACCTAGCAACCACACAGTAATGCACTAGAACTTTCAGAACATCTAGCAACCACATAGCAATGTCCTGGCAACCACCCACCCATACCGAGAAAATGCAGAAAATTATGTTTGGCACAGGAATCACACTCCATTTGCACTTTTGACACAAAATTATTGTGGCTGTTATTTAAATAAACTGTTAAAGGGTTAGTTCACCCAAAAATGAAAATTCTGTCATTTATTACTCACCCTCATGCCGTTCCACACCTGTAAGACCTTTGTTAATCTTCGGAACACAAATTAAGATATTTTTGTTGAAATCCGATGGCTCCGTGAGGCCTTCATAGGGAGCAATGACATTTCCTCTCTCAAGATCCATAAAGATACTAAAAACATACTTAAATCAGTTCATGAGAGTACAGTGGTTCAATATTAATATTATAAAGCGACAAGAATATTTTTGGTGCGCCAAAAAAAACCAAAATAACGACTTATACAGTGATGGCCAATTTCAAAACACACTTTCAGGAAGCTTCGGAGCATAATGAATCAGCGCGTCGAATCAGCTGTTCGGAGCACCAAAGTCACGTGATATATATAATATTTTGGCGCACCAAAAATATTCCCGTCGCTTTATAATATTAATATTGAACCACTGTACTCACATGAACTGATTTAAATATGTTTTTAGTACCTTTATGGATCTTGAGAGAGGAAATGTCATTGCTGGCTATGGAGGCCTCACGGAGCCATTGGATTTCAACAAAAATATCTTAATTTGTGTTCTGAAGATTAACGAAGGTCTTACAGGTGTGGATCGGCATGAGGGTGAGTAATAAATGACATAATTTTCATTTTTGGGTGAACTAACCCTTTTAAAAAAATCCTGTTAAATTCACAGTACAAACTGGCAGCAGTGGTTGCAAGAAATTCACCATAAAAATATGGTGACAAAGTTTTACAGGATGGCATACTGGTGCTATATATATATATATATATGTAGAGAGAGAGAGAAGTTGTAAATACTATTTCAGTCCTTCAAAATTTCACAATTATACAAGGGAAATTTCACAATTCAAATAATTTGACAATTGCGTTACTTGCCATTTCTTTGTAATTGTTTGTGAAATTTACTAGCAATTTCTGAGTGAAAATTGTTTCTACACCATTTTGTTTTCAGTGTATTTTACATTGTATTACCATATCATCAAGCAATATTCACATTATTTTGCAACCACTATCACTAGTAGAATAAGAATGTAATGTGTATTTAGTGTTTTTGTGTTCCATTGTGTGTAAGGACTCTGTGGTATCTGTGATCACGCTTCTTGTGTTTAGTTCCTGTTTCCTGCAGCCAATGAGATTGCTTACTCAACATTTAAACATTCTGTTACAGTGTTTGCTGTAAGCTGGTCCTGCAGCGCACAGAACCCCTCCACCTCCCCCAGCTCCACCTGCCTACATCTGCTACAGGATTTATGTATGTCTATTAGGGGCGCAATGGTTCAAATTACTCACGGTTCGGTTTTTATCACGATTTTAGGGTCATGGATTCGTTACGGTTCGGTATGTGCTATGTTCAGGGAAAATAGGACAACTGTCAAATAAAAATAAAGAAAATAAGTACAAATAATCAAACTACAAGCAACAGCACAAATCAATACAATAGAGCAAAGATTCAAATAAAATAATCAGTGCTTTTCAGGTAGGTATCTAACGGTAGTTTTCAGGTACAGAAAATTAATAAAGTAATCAAATATAAAATAACACTGCATATTATCTTCACTGTATAAATTAAATAAAGATTAATCATTATTAAAGTTACAAAAGCTATTCAGTCAAGAGCAGTAAGTGACTTCTTTGTCATTTGTTGTTTGATTAACATTAAAAACACAGGCAGCAAGAATATTAGGCTTCTTTCCCTTTAAGACAGGGGTGTCAAACATACAGCCCGCGGGCTGAATACGGCCCACAAAGGTAATGAATTGAACAATAACAAAAAAAATAGGTTTGTAGTTTTATTTTGGCCAATCTCTATTCTGGACTTGCAAGCAAACTGCTTTGCAATCATTTCCCAGACTGTCATTTGTGTGGAAATATTACAAAGTCTGTAAACAGGACATTAAAACAGGCAAACGCTGAATACAGACGCAAAGAGGAGAACAGACGCAGCAGCAGAGGGAAATACTGTACCAGGCACAAGCTCACTGTTTGCAAATATAGGAATTAAAATATAAATATTGAGGTTTATATAAATGTATCTCTGAAGTGAACTGACAGAAAAGTGGGCATTTTCTTTTCCTCTTTATCACCCTATAAAGTTGTGTTTTCAAGCACAGCGCAGCGCTGCTTAGTGTACAGCGGTGACCAAGGATACGCACTGCTGTTCCTTAAGCGCCACCTACTGACAGAGGGTGAATTTGCATTTTCATTCAGTCCATCTGCAATTTTTGTTTTGTGCAGGTGTCTTATGAAGCATAATTTCACAAAACTATAGTCAGACCATGCTGTTTTGCTGAAAATCTTGAAATTATATAATCAAATTTAAAAGTATTATTAAATAAAAATGTAATAAAGTCTTTTCGCTGTAAAGGGTTTAAAAAAGTTAATTCGGCCCGCACATGGTTACATTTTTTCCTATCCGGCCCTCAACCTAAAATGAGTTTGACACCCCTGCTTTAAGACATAATGCAAAATCCAGTACATATATTGTTACACATGCGTTGTCTTTTTTCGACTGTTATACGTTCACTTAAGACATAATCGACTATGTTTGATAGGATACGTCCCAAGATAGGCATGTTGGCATCATTTTTTGTGTGAATTTGTCTGTTTAAGCGCAAGACTTGAAAAAGAACTCAGTATATGCGCGCTGTCTGAGATGCGCCCAGTGAGTGCACACACAAATCTTCTCACATCATGTGCGAGTTCTCTTTCACGTCTTGCTCTTGAATGTTTAAATTAGCAAGGCTTAAATGAGTTTAGTTTAAACAGATAGCAACGTGTGCTGTTCATGTCTCACCTGCGCTATCAACACCCGGGTGATGACGGCATATTAAGTGACTGATCACAGAGCAACGGTACTTGCAGTGAACAAAGTTTACAAAGAGTGACTGTTTTGTCCACGCTTTTTGATCATCGCTGTTGTAACGTTTTGGGAAGCCAAGATGCGTATCCATTGACTAAACATACATTATCCAAACTCTGCCTGTCTGTTTTACACGTTGCTATTTTCAATAAACCCTATTAGCCTATAGAAGCGTCGTCAGAAATTGCTAAATTTCACAAATAATTACAAAGAAACAGAAAGTAACACACTGAATTAAACGTAAAATTTTTAAGTAGAAGTAGGAGCATATTAAAATGTGGATAAATCAACCCATCAACATACAGTGTCTCCTTGCCTTCCATTGTCAATTGTACTATTTCCTGTTGCATGTCCTCAATCTGGCAACCCGCGTGAGCATTGAGTCTGAGGGGGCGGGAGAAACAACTCTATCCAATATTTTGAATTTGGATTGCAGTACCCATTTCAACCACTAGCTGTCAATATTACATACTGCATCTTTAATATACTGTAGATGGTATGATTTTCATCAGGGCATTGCTAATGATATCATATATCCAGTTCATTTCTAGATACGAATGCCACTAGTCTTTGTTTCTCAGTTCCAGGTCAGAGCATGGCACAAAGAAAATTCATCAGGAAAATGCAACACTATTATCCAGTGATACCTGCTGTACAGCTGTCTGAGCTCGACAAGGGGAAGAGAACTGCAAAATGACACACCCGGGGTCCTGAGGCGCTCCAAAATTAATTAAAATGCCTCCCATTGAGCTGACAGATACTGAAGATGACCTCTTTAAAAGAGTACTGTGAAAAAGACATCAAATCATCCAATAGTGAGAAGCTATACAGTTAATCACAGATCTCATGCTAAGCAGCTTGAGATCTGGTCTATGATAATGGAGTAAAAAAAAACAAAAAAAACTAGTCATTGCTTTTATTTGTTTTTTTAAAGTGAACATCTACAGTCACTTATGCACGTTCAGTATGTACAGGATAGGAACTGTAAAGAATTGGTTGTTTAATGATTAAATTAATGGTTATTCTTCCAAATTATGTGCTAATTTCAATAAAGATTAAATTTGAAACCATTTTAATGACAGTCTTTTTTCGAGGCCACATAAATGCAATCCAATAACCACAGAAAGACTTTAATATAACAGTTTGTGAAAGTTGTCCAATGTTCAAAGTTTGTTAATTAGCCAGAAAAAAATCTCTAGAGAACAGCTTATTTATTAACTTGTTAAATCTGTCAAGTTATTATGTGCAATTTAAAGGAACAGTTCACGCAAAAATGAAAATTTCCTGATTATTTACGAAAAATGATTAATCATTACACTAGAGAAGACCCTTATTTGTCAGCTGGTGTTGTGTGAAGCCCTTTGAAGTGGCCTAAATATGGATTTTGGGCTGTCAAATATGGTCTACATTGAGTACTATTCACTTGCAAATGAAAATTAGCCAGAATGGCTAAATCTGGCACATTTACATAGGAGACGTGTTTCTTGTGTTAATTAAAGGTCCCATGACATGCTACTTTTTGGATGCTTTTATATAGGCCTAAGTGTTCCCTAGTAATGTATCTGAAGTCTCTTTCCCGAAATTCAGCCTTAGTGCAGAATTTCAGCCACTATGAATCAGTCCAACAATGAGCTTTCCTCAGGACGTGCTGTTTCTGGGTCTGTAGCTTTAAATGCTAATGAGGAGGAGAGAGGCGGGGCAAGGTGGAGGGTGGGTGTGGCCTTAACCAGCTTGCTGCTACGAGACCATGCGCTAATGTTGACAGTGGATGTATCGCAATGGCTCGTAGACACGCAGTCGTTCAAGCTTTCAGTTTACACTCGCGTTACAGTGTGTGTATTCACACACATACTTGATGCTGTCTACCTACATTAGCGACAGTAACTGGGCTGTATTGGCCCACGTTGAGGAAACTGTGTGGCGTAGACATACAAAACTTTGGGAAGTTGTATTGGCGCATTACCAGAGAAAATAAAATTAACCCATGTTTCGTCATAGGCTCGGATGAAGGAACTAAAAAAATAGTAAGGTCCAGACACTGAGCAACTGCCATGCTTCGCTTGTTTGCAAGCCATGATGTCTCTTGAGGAAAAAAAAATATATATTGTGCTTGATTCTCACTGTAGTAGCTCATTTTCTCATGGGCGGGCAAAGCAGAGAAAGGGGAGGTAACCTTTCCCCTTATGATGACATTTGGGGAAGATTCCAGATTGGGTCGTCTGAGCTTTCATTTTCTCAAAGGCGAAGCAAAATCCCCAGGGCTCGGTTTACACCCTTCGCCTTTTCTAGCCACTGGGGGACCATATGCAGGCTATGGGAACTCATATTAATGTTAAAAAACCTCATAAAGTGAAATTTTCATGCCATGGGACCTTGTGTGCATTGTCCTCTTTTAAAAAAGCAATTAGATGGAGAAAAATCCTGAAATGTTTTCCTCCAAAACTTTCTCTTCGGTTGAGGAAAGGAAGTCATATACATCTTGAATGGCCTTGGGGGTAAGTAAATAATCAAGAAATTTACATTTTGGACTCTATTGTTAATTTTAACCTTTAATCTTATACTAATGTACCAAATGAGAGAGTTCCCTGTATGTAGACATTTTTTCCTATAGAAGCATTTACATGTACCTGAAATATTAAATGAATAATGCATTTACGATTATAATCAGCACCCATTGTTCGGCTGAATTTATGTTGGACTAATGGACATTTGTATTACTGAAAAATGCCTTTTAATTTCTGGAACTTAATTTTTTTATGTTGGGAATTTTTTTTTTGTAAAGTAAGTATTTTTATGTTAATACATTTGAATAAAACATTGAAAAATTACATGAATTATTTACTGGTAAATTAACCAAAAGAATTAATCAACTAATCAGAAAACAATTGATAGATTTATCAGGAACAAATAATCGTTCAATTTATTGAATAAACAATCTAATTTTTTTTTTTTTTTTGGATAATTAATCACTAGAAAAAAACTGTTAGTATAAGTCACCAAAACATGAAAATTCTGTCATCAATTACTCATCATTTATCGTCATGTTCCAAACCCACAGACTTTCTTCTTCGAAATAAACACTGAGACATTTTTGCAGATATTTACTGATGTCCTAAAGTCCTTTTAGTGTTTATCAGTGGTTTAAAACAGAAAGTGAGGTCGGAACTGTGCAGCTAATTTCCTGAGGGACCCTTGAGCAACGGAAACCAATGGTTTTCAAGAGGTACAATGATGCATGTATTTCCACCACAAGGATCTCTGGGAAAGGACAACATCATGTACCCTGCCGACATCAGCTGGCGTTTCATCAGAAATAATGACCCTACACGGAGTCCCACACCAATTAAGGCCCAATGAACGAGCATGAATAATTGACATGCTACTGGCTGCGTAAACTGATTGGAGCCGCATGTTTAATTACTGCAGCCTGATCTATGCCTGGATGGGTTTACACTCATTTGTCTTTGCAGGGACAAGAAGAAGGAGGGGAGCAATCTATAAATCACTTCGAGTGGCCAATGTCATTTGAATACATATAGGGCAGCTGAGTCTCCTAGTATAGTCTAGCACTGGATAACGCCAACTACCTCACGAAACGTTAAACATTGTGATACACTGCACTGCAATCTCAACGTCATTGTACATGAAGTGGGTCTGACCACACAGGTATCAGAGTTTGGCTTATTTCAATGACTTGCTTCTTCATGAACCCTTGTGTTATGTCAAACGGCTACAACCTACGGGTGTCGTGATATACAGGTATTGACGATAACCGTGATATTTAAAAAATGAAACATCGCTATCGTGTTTTTTAAGGGTGTCATAATATAACAGTATTATTCAGTACATATGATAATATGGCATATACTATGTAAATTGTGGCCACGTTGTACTAATTCGTTCAGTTTTTGAAATGAAACTGTCCACAATTGAGCTAAACTAACCTTCCATTAACTTTCCTGTAGCTCAAACAATAGCTATAGGATTGTGTTAACAACGCCAAGGTCATGGGTTCAATTACCAGGCAAAGCAAGAACTGATAAGATGTGCACCTTCAATGTAAGTTGCTTTGGATAATGCAGAAATGTAAATTAGTACAATATATCCACAGTTTAATTAAAACTAGAGAACGAATTAATAAAATGTGGACCAGTTGAACCAGTTGTGGCAAAAATGTTTGGCTCCATACATTCGTTCACTGGTCAAAGAATTGCTCAATATAAAATTAGCTCAGTCATCATCTAAAGCTTATTTACAGTTAATCTATAAAAACACATAATATATGAGTTCAGTGTAATATTTAGCAAATCTCACAATGAATATGTTTTTTCATTGTGTGCATTATAATGTTGTAATGCCTACATTCACTTGTATCATTTATAAATGGTACAATTTTATTTTTGATGTATTTCGACCAAATATTATAGAATTTTAAAGGATTAGTTCACTTTAAAATGAAAATTAGCCCAAGCTTTACTCACCCTCAAGCCATCCTAGTTGTATATGACTTTCTTCTTTCTGATGAACACAATTGGAGAAATATTAATAAATATCCTGACGCATCCGAGCTTTATAATGGCAGTGAACAGGGTTCACAAGTATGAGCTAAAGAAAGTGCATCCATCCACATCCATCTATCATAAACATGTACTCCACACGGCTCCAGGGGGTTAATAAAGGCCTTCTGAAGTAAACCGTTGCGTTTGTGTAAGAAAAATATCCATATTTACATTATAAATTAAAATATCTAGCTTCCGCCATCCGTATTCAACTTATGAAAAAAGCGTAAGTTGAATACAGAAGGCTTAGGACGTAGTGTAAGCGTTTTCAGCTACGAGAGTTTTACACTTTCTACGTAAGTTGAATACGGAAGGCAGTCTGGCGGAAGCTAGATATTTTACTTTAACTTGTTAAATATGGATATTTTTTTTACACAAATGCATTGCTTCACTTCAGAAGGCCTTTATTAACCCCCGGAGCCGTGTGGAGTACGTTTATGGTGGATGGATACACTTTCTTGAGCTTCATACTCGTTGGTCCCATTCACTGCCATTATAAAGCTCAGATGCGTCAGGATATTTATTAATATAACTCTGATTGTGTTCATCTGAAAGAAGAAAGTCATATACATCTAGGATGGCTTGAGAGTGAGTAAATCTTGGGGTAATTTTCATTTTAAAGTGAACTAATCCTTTAAGGCAGGCCATTTATTTATTATGGCCCATAACAGGAAAATCATTAAGTCGTTAAGTTACACTTTATATAAGGTGACATTGTTACAGTGTAATTTTACAAAAAAGTACTGAATATTATTGAACTACATGTATTTATTATAGGGTTAGTGTTTCACCCTGATATTCTCATTGTGAATTTCTTTTTTGTTCTTCATTTAGGGGTAAAAAGAGGTTTGAAATATGTGATCAGCGATACACTGTTAATGAACGCCATGACGCGCTACGTTGCTGAGAGTGACGTTTAGATGAATCTGAATCGCTTTCCTCACAATATTAAAATAAACACACAACAAAAATGACAGCTGTGAGAAAACAGCAGTTAAGAAAGCATCTGATCATAGCAATGTGGATGTTTGCACCAGCTCTTCAATTCAGCACTCCATTCAAGTCACATCATTTTTGAGTCATGATGCTGTATATCCAGTAAGAGTGTACTCTCACAACATTTTAATACAATTATACACTAATGAAACCGGGAAAATGAAATAGAACAGAACAACCTTGATTCCCAGTCTAACAGACACTCAGAGCTATAGTTCTGCCAGACATCCAACCATGCTGTGTGAAGCAGAACAGATAAAGCGAACAGCTTTGGCATTTCAGTGAAATTCACATTTGCCCTTTCTTTGAGACGACTTGGGGGCGGCCAGTGGCATCAGCTCTTGAGCTGTGAACCACTGAAGTCCAGATACATGAAGGATGCCCCCGAGTCTCAATGCAAGATGCAGTCCTGTTCTTATTACCAAAGCCATTGAGACACATCTGGGCCGAGCTGATTAATCTAATCCCACGAGTTTTTGTTGCTCTCTGTGGAGCTTAATGTGCCACCAGGTTTGCTATTCGTAAGACAATCACTCGCTGTACTAAGCCTATCATCCAAAATAACATAAAAAAAAAACAACAGAAAGGTGGAACAGATCCCCACTTGCTACAATTTTTTGATACATTGCAAAAATAGTCACAGTCAAGGGATGTTTTTAGGCAAAATGTACAGTACAAACATTATTTTATTAAACAATAAATTGAATTCATAACTGGAACACCGTATTGACAAATCAGCATCCATGACCAGAATTTTATGTGTGTAAAATTGCATTAGTGAATCTGATGTTCCATTAAATGCATTATGTTTCAGAGTCCTAAAGTATGAACTCTACAATATTGTTTCATTTATCTTGCTGTTTTCATGTTCCCTTATCGTGTTAAGATTTGATCTGACAGTTGTAGAAAACACCTTGCCTTTTAAAACAACAAACCTGAGATATGCTTGCTTTTGGTTTACAATGCTTGATTAATACAAAATCCAATCTGGCATGGAACGGGACACACAAGATTTTGTGCTGTGTTCACTTCCATTCATTAGTAAAACTAAGCAAGCAGGTCCACTCCAAAACCTGATCATGACCATACAAAAATGTACAAATGTGATCATACAAATTTATATGAGAGTACCATATACTTTATCCTATTATAAAAATAACGTAAAATATTATAAGTAGGGCTGTCAACAGAATTTTTAAAATCACGATTAATCACTCTTTTGTGCAATTAATTGCGATTAATCGCACACTTATTGTGAAATTAAGAATACACCATTTATCTTGTTTAACATGTTAATTTTGTCATCATTTTCTATATCCAGCGAAAGTAAACCATCAGATTGAAGGGTGATTCTCACAAAACTTTTTTCAAGGTAAATTTAGGTTTCTTTCCAAAAAAGGACACTTGGAAACTCCAAATAACAAAAATCCCTGAGGGGTTTTCCATCCTTCTGCTTACCCCCTCTTTTCCACTTAGACTGCAGTCACACCTTTTTTCACACCTAAATTGATTTTCCAGTGCATTTTTTTACCTTTATGAATAACTTTATAAAATAAATAAATGTTTTAAATAAAAAAAATGTTTAATTGAGAAATATGCAATAATAGTAAAAAATAAGTGAGACTTTAAATACTAAACTAAAGCCAGTAAGTGGCGGAAAGTCACTGTCTTAATGAATGAGTCATCAAGTCATTCATTCAGTAACGAAGCAACTAGCTGTATTTATGAATGAATCATTGAATGATTCACTCTCCCGATTCGTTCAAAGCTGCAGAATTGTTCACGAAACACCGATGTGTGCTGTAGCTCTGCTGTGGCTTTCATTGTAACTATTATTTTGTTCAGTGCTTAAAGTGGAAACATAAAAGTGGAAGTCGGAAGTGCTGGTACACGTGGAAAACTGGCAGTACGCTAAAGGTAAAAATAGAGAAGTGCGTATTGGCGCGTACCGGCCCAATTCAAGCATCGTTTTTGTTCCAAAATAGAGTAAATACTGCCAGTATTGCATTGTTTTGATTGTTGACCTGTTGTATGTACCCCCAGGGTATGCATACCCTGTTTGGGAACCACTGGTGTACAGTATGTGTACAGCGCAACAGCAAAGAGCTTGTTTACATGTTAGACAAATCAAGTTGCGATACCGAACAGGACCACATGGAGATGCCAAAAACAACCTTAAACCAACTGCCTTGACATGAATGCATTATGCATATGCCTACTACAGTATGTGGATCCATTCAGAATTATTAATAACAGCAACATACACATGACAAATCAAAACATTATCCGGAATGTGTACGGAAACAGCATGAATGCACTGAAATGTGCCTGAGCATAAATACAATGTGCAACCGGTGTGTCGAGGGCACACACAGGGTTTGTTTGTGCATCAGTAATAACGGACTCACGTGTGTTTACTGTACGACTCCTGTACATTACTGCAATCACCTTTACCTTGATTACAAATCGCATCCATCAAAACTTTACTAGCAAGACGCTGGTTTGCGTATGATCTGGCCATACAGCTGTGGGATGATTTGACGTTCCATTCAGTCTGTACAGTATTTCACAGTATTTTCTTCAGAAACAATCACAGAAAATTACAGAGCTTGTGTTTTAAAGCGAAACACACTGGAATAAATAATTCACTGAAAACGCAAAGTGAGTCTCTATTCTCTCTGCCATCTCTGATGTACTCAGCCTGGACTTCTAAGATCATCTAACTGCGTGACGTAAATTGTTTTTAATTGTTTTTATCCCTTTAATAACTATTATCTCAAAAATGTTTATATTTCGCAATTGGGACTTTATAACTCGCAATTGTTAATATCTCACAATTCTGATTAAAAAAGGTCAGAATTGCAAGATATAAACTGCGAATTTGTATTTGGCAATTCAGAGTTTTGTTTTCAGAATTACGAGTTTATATCCACCAATTCTCACTTTTTTTCTCAGAATTGTGATAAACTCGTAATTGCGAGTTAAAAAGTCCAAACTTTTTCAATGGCCAATGCTAAATGGAATTTTACTAGAATGACAGAATCGCATTACTACCCTTGAAAGTGTACAGCATCTAGCCAATCTTTTAACGTCTGTCATGACGATGTTCTCTGAAGAACTCTTTGAAATACAGTAATACGTAATACTGGACGTAGTTTGGGTCATAACAGAGTGGAATAACGGAAGAAATGGAATAAATATTGTGATGATGAGCACATCAAAAGTCATTTTAATACACCCTAAGAGATATACTGGGTGTTTACTGAGGTCTATACATAGTGCACATGTAGAGTTGATCAACTCCCTCACAATTTATCTTGCGGCAACATTATATTGAAGGATTTGCTTTCACAAAAACATGCCACACTTCTGTGCCAGTTCAACAACAGCTATAATCATGTAATACAGCATATAAAACTGGTTAAAAGCCTTCTGTATGTTTATAACCTGATGTGGACGTCATTCTTAAAATTATGCAGAATATGCATTGTTACAAACAAATGACATTTATAATGGTTATTACAACAAGCTCAATTTGCATTGATTTGACTGTAATGAATACAATAGGGCTTTTGAGACCAACAATTGCTCCAGACTTAAAAAGCCTCCATGCGCTTTTTAAAACATGCTTGATCCTCATTTTTCAGTAAATATATGCAAAGTTGCTATTACATGATATTAATGCACTGTAATGAGACAAAGCGGCATGTTGATGGCATATATCAGAAAACTGATATTGAAATGTGGCACAAGAGCTTTTTGGCAAAGAAAAAACCCAAACAATGATTATGTAGTTATTAATAGGCTTTCTCAAGCTTTGATTTGCAATGCTTTAACTTTAGTGGATGTTTATTTGACACTTAAAATATGTTAACTAACTGTGGGTTTGAGTGTATGTAAACCAAACTAAACACAAAGCAATGTGCCTAACTGCCTATATAAACACTCTAACATGTTTCCATAAATTAGGATTTACAGCATCACAACATCCCATGAATATTATTTGTTGTGACCTGCTTTACCAAACAAGCACATAAATCCGGTCAACTATTGATGTTTTCTGTGACTATACGGACTCTTGCAAGCATAAACGTTCTTTAAAATGAACATATTTATGTTTCCATGTGTATATTTACCATCACAACACTGAACGCATGAGTTTTGTTTTGACCTCAAGCATAACATGCGTGAGTTAAAGCCCGTGTTGCATGCACAGAAAAGCATGCAACCAGACAAATGCATTAGTGTTTGATAAATATTGAAGCTTTATTTACACGCATGAACAGTAGCATTAGGTTTGATGTACCTCGGAACACAGCTCGGAGATGAGCGGTCAATCTCCCACGTTGCAAACAAATTCATGGGCACAGGCATGATGGGACCCGAACCCGCCGCACCCGAGCCCGAACCCACAGCTCCGGCCATGGCTGATCCTCCGGGCGCAACAGCAGCGGGTGCTGGAGCGGGTGCACCGACACCCGGGTTCATGAAGGCGGCTCGGACCCCTCCTCTCTCCACAGCCGCGGCCATCATCGAACCGACACTCAAGCTGGACTGGGATGGTTCTGGACCTCAGTTCTCATGCACACGGTCCGGACGGCTTTCTGCTCCTGCTCATCTCTCACATACACAGATTTGCGATGGTCCAGAGGCGGAGCTTCGCTTCAAAAGAAAATGTGGAGCAGATGCGATCTGCGGTCGGCCGATAGGAGGCGCTGAATCACGGGTTCCATTCTTTTCCAGTTCAGTAGGCCACTCGCTAACGAGTCGTTCTTTTGAGCCGGTACTTTTTAATGATTCGGTCGAAACAATTCGCGAACCGGTCGTAAATAACTGTACTGTTTTTAAGAGAGAACATCTGTTTGGGAATATATAAACCCAGAAGGTCAGTGACATGTGTAAATATCATTTCTTTCAAGAACAACAATAGGGCAAAAACGCAGAGTCTCAAATCTAGTGTACATTGAAAAACAACAACAACCATAGGCTACTATTTTTAAAGTGAAATATAATAAATAACATATTCATTTAGTAACTATAACTCCAAAGGAATAAAAGGTAAAAATGTAAATAAGATAAAAAGTGACTCAAATTAATCTTTTTAATAAAAAATAGTGATCTTAAATTTGTTGTAATTTTTTTTTCAGGACATAAAGAAGAAATTATAAACAAAATGTGAACGTTGAAGTTATGAATATTCTTTAGGCTAAGTGATCACATCTCTGACCTCCCTGCCTTCTCTGTTGTCTAATGGGTTCAGCGGGCATCAGCCCATATATATGCACGGAAACCTGTACTTCACTTGTGTCGTGCAGCAGGTTAGGTTTAATTGTGCTTATTGAAACCCAGTGTCACGGAAAAGGATAATCAGAGAGGGCAAGAAAGGTTAGTCCCCCATCAAACAACTGTACGTGTTTGATGTGGCATCATTTCTACTTGTGGCACAATGACTCATATTTTTGTGCAGCAGCATCATGAATAGACCCTGGCATTTTGTTTCCATATTTGTGATAATGTGGTATACATCCATGACATATTGTCTAGTTGTAGTCTGAGAAAAGTAATGAGTTGCAAATTATTGCTTTAGCTGTGACTTGCCAGACAAATTGCCCTTCTATTACCTGCATATTAATGTTAATGTTATTTTACTATTAACATTTAACATTCACAGACAGAAGGAACTGTAGCAGGAATGTGGGTTCCATCAATGAGATTTGTAGATAGATTAATATCACTGAAATTATTCATATGTTTCCGCCATGTGACTTTTTTTCCACTCATACTTTTTTGAGTAAATCCAAGGCCTTCTCATCTGCCCCTTATCATGTGCATGTGTGTTTGTTCTGTTCTAAGGAATAGTAGGGATGTAAATGATGGGTTAAATGTAGCGTGTTTGAGTGCGTAGCTCCCTAGCATGAAAGTGAAATGATAGGGATGTAAACCAGTGTTGCCCATTCCATAAGTCTGTCTTTTTATGGAATAAAGCAAAATAGGTTGATTTGTGGACACCTTTTAAGGTTATTTCATATTATATGGTGCTCTGCTTCTCCTTCTGAGTCACGTGCATCAATATAACACTCGCTTTTTGACTGTCCATGAACCTAGTATTGAGAGCCCTTTAGTTAGATTGGAAGTAGGCATGCTCATCTTCATATTTCAGCTCTGGAATTCTAAAACAGAGGTCAATTCTCAAGCCCTTGGTGGCTGTGTCCATAATCGCCCCCTATACCCTCATGCACTATTCCCTACATTAGTCCACTAACATAGTTCACTTGAGGGAGTGAATAAAAACGAGTGCGTGAATTCGGACACTGTGCCAGAAGGCTGCCGCTTTTGCATAGTTTGTGCTTGCTGTTTCATAACCTACATATCAAACCTACAAACCCGATTCCAAAAAAGTTGGGACACTGTACAAATTGTGAATAAAAAAGGAATGCAATAATTTACAAATCTCATAAACTTATATTTTATTTACAATAGAATATAGATAACATATCAAATGTTGAAAGTGAGACATTTTGAAATGTCATGCCAAATATTGGCTCATTTTGGATTTCATGAGAGCTACACATTCCAAAAAAGTTGGGACAGGTAGCAATAAGAGGCTGGAAAAGTTAAATGTACATATAAGGAATAACTGGAGGACCAATTTGCAACTTATTAGGTCAATTGGCAACATGATTGGGTATAAAAAGAGCCTCTCAGAGTGGCAGTGTCTCTCAGAAGTCAAGATGGGCAGAGGATCACCAATTCCCCCAATGCTGCGGCGAAAAATAGTGGAGCAATATCAGAAAGGAGTTTCTCAGAGAAAAATTGCAAAGAGTTTGAAGTTATCATCTTCTACAGTGCATAATATCATCCAAAGATTCAGAGAATCTGGAACAATCTCTGTGAGTAAGGGTCAAGGCCAGAAAACCATACTGGATGCCCATGATCTTCGGGCCCTTAGATGGCACTGCATCACATACAGGAATGCTACTGTAATGGAAATCACAACATGGGCTCAGGAATACTTCCAGAAAACATTGTCGGTGAACACAATCCACCGTGCCATTCGCCATTGCCGGCAAAAACTCTATAGATCAAAAAAGAAGCCAAATCTAAACATGATCCAGAAGCGCAGGCATTTTCTCTGGGCCAAGGCTCATTTAAAATGGACTGTGGCAAAGTGGAAAACTGTTCTGTGGTCAGACGAATCCAAATTTGAAGTTTTTTTTTTGAAAACTGGGACGCCATGTCATCCGGACTAAAGAGGACAAGGACAACCCAAGTTGTTATCAGCGCTCAGTTCAGAAGCCTGCATCTCTGATGGTATGGGGTTGCATGGGCAGCTTACACATCTGGAAAGGCACCATCAATGCTGAAAGGTATATCCAAGTTCTAGAACAACATATGCTCCCATCCAGACGTCGTCACTTTCAGGGAAGACCTTGCATTTTCCAATATGACAATGCCAGACCACATACTGCATCAATTACAACATCATGGCTGCGTAGAAGAAGGATCCGGGTACTGAAATGGCCAGCCTGCAGTCCAGATCTTTCACCCATAGAAAACATTTGGTGCATCATAAAGAGGAAGATGCAACAAAGAAGACCTAAGAAGCCTGCATTAGACAAGAATGGGACAACATTCCTATTCCTAAACTTGAGAAGAGGGGATAAAAAATAAAAAGAAGAGGGGATGCCACACAGTGGTAAACATGGCCTTGTCCTAACTTTTTTGAGATGTGTTGATGCCATGAAATTTTCCCTTAAAATTATACATTTTCTCAGTTTAAACATTTGATATGTCATCTATGTTGTATTCTGAATGAAATTTGAAACTTCCACATCATTGCATTCTGTTTTTATTCACAATTTGTACAGTGTCCCAACTTTTTTGGAATCGTTTTGTACATATAAACCTTAATTAAACAATTTAATAACTAATTAAAAAGGAATTTATACCTGTATGATATTACGCTGTAGCCACATTGGACCAGCAGTTTGGAAAATGGAAGGATGGATGATCCAGCTGTGGCACCATCTTCTGGTTAGATGCGGGAATTCATTCGGCACCTGACTCTCACAGTGCATTATGGGTATTCTCTAGCCGTTGAGCGTACATCAGTTGTATACTCGTTATTACAGTGCATTGCAGGATTGAATGAGTACATTCGATAGCGTCCACTATGGTTTTGGACACCACTACAAATGGTTGTTCCCTCAAACACTGTAGTTCCAACTCCTGAACAAGCTAAACAAGGTCTTCAGGATTACTAGAAAGCTACTAGCAGGTGACCTTTATCAAGGTTGGAGGTAAACTCTGCAAGAAAGTAGATCTCGAGGACCAGAGTTAAGAACCTCTGCTCTAGAGCAGGGGTCTCCAATCCTGCCACTGGAGGGACATTGCCCCTCAGAGTTTACCTCCAGTTCTTATTATATGCATCTGAATCAGCTAATTAAAGGTGCCATCGAATTGAAAATTGAATTGACCTCGGCATAGTTGAATAACAAGAGTTCAGTACATGGAAATGACATACAGTGAGTCTCAAACTCCATTGTTTCCTCCTTCTTATATAAATTTAATTTGTTTAAAAGACCTCCGAAGAACAGGCGAATCTCAACATAACACTGATTGTTACGTAACAGTCGGGATGTACGCCCCCAATATTTGCATATGCCAGCCCATGTTCCCAACATTATGAAGGGCATTACACAAGGGCAGCCAGTATTAACGTCTGGATATGCACAGCCGAATCATCAGACTAGGTAAGCAAGCAAGGACAATAGCGAAAAATGGCAGATGGAGCGATAATAACTGACATGATACATGATATCATGATATTTTTAGGGATATTTGTAAATTGTCTTTCTAAATGTTTCGTTAGCATGTTGCTAATGTACTGTTAAATGTGGTTAAAGTTACCATCGTTTCTTACTGTATTCACGGAGACAAGAGCCGTTGCTATTTTAATTTTTAAACACTTGCAGTCTGTATAATGCATAAACAACTTCATTCTCTATAAATCTCTCCAACAGTGTAGCATTAGCCATTAGCCACGGAGCACTATCAAACTCATTCAGAATCAAATGTAAACATCCAAATAAATACCATACTTATGCGATTAGACATGCTGCATGACGAACACTTTGTAAAGATCCATTTTGAGGGTTATATTATCTGTGTAAACTTTGTTTATGCAATGATAGAGTCGAGAGCTCTGGGGGGGGCGGAGAGCACGAGCAATTAAAGGGGCAGCAGCCCTGAATCGGCGCATTTCTAATTATGCCCCAAAATAGGCAGTTAAAAAAATAATTTAAAAAAATTCTATGGGGTATTTTGAGCTGAAACTTCACAGACACATTCAGGGGAGATCTTAGACTTATATTACATCTTGTAAAAAAAAACGTTCAATGGCACCTTTAAGGTCTTCATGATCACTAGAAATTTCCTGACAGGTGTGCTGGAGATAAACTCTTCCAGAAGGCAGCCCCCCCAGGAGCAGGATTGGACACCCCTGTGTTTTCCCAACCCTGGAGGCACACCAACACTACACATTTCTGAGCTATTCCTAATCAAACACACCTGATTGATGAACTCGTCAGCTCATTAGTAGATACTCCAAGACCAGAAATAGAGGGGTCAGATAAGAGAGACATCCAAAATGTGCACTGTTGGTGTGCTTTCAGGAACAGTGTTGGGATACACTGCCCTAGAGACTTCAAATGCTCACTACTGCACACACATGGACCTTCCCGTTCAGAATAATGAGTTTTGTTTTGTGTCAAACAAGGGTAAAATTTTCTCCAATCCTTTTCTGGAGACTGAAATGGTGACAGGACTGCTTGTCTGGACTTGTTAGGTCTTTCCAGAGCTGAGATACAGCCATGCCACTTATTCCATTGTCCTGGATGGTTACATTTGAGCTTAAAACTTGGTGAACACCATGGAATGTGCAAAATTGGACAAACAGCATCTTAAGATTAAAGAAGCAATAAGTACAATAAGTGCAAGGAAATCATTGCTGAATTGATCTGTCTCAGGGCCTCAAACCCTGAGGTACCAATGGCCTCCATCTTGAGATCTCCAACTCAAGAAGCTGGATATGCTAAAGGACCAGCATGTCCTCTTGAGGGGGAGGAAGATGAGCAATGTTCTATGGAGAGCTGGCCAAGGAGCTCTTCTGCTGCTGAGGAGTCAGTCTGAGGTCAAAATGCTATCCCATGAATTCTTGGAAAGTGTTTTTGATCATTTACAAATTGACTGTCCACTTCTAATTTTCATACAGAATGCTCAAAATGTTTTGTGTGTAGATCGCCTGGAGTAGAGTGACTTGCAAAAGCTGCAGAATAGTTTTTATTGAGGCTGACCGCCTACCTGTCTTCCAAAACATAACAATCGAGGAGGTAGAGGGGGCGAGATAAAACCTCCCAGGGGGGTGTCTTCTTGAAAGACCTGAGTGTTTTCCTCTCTTTTGCAGCTCACAGCACCAGATTTTGCTGACATTGCTGTTGTTGTTTGTTTTACCATGTCAGCAGTTTTCTTTGCACAAGATGAAACACAAACCAAAAGAGTTCTAATGGTGCCAGGACTTTATGAAGAGGCAGGAAAGGCTGACCAGCTTCTCCTTCAACTTTATAATGGTTGTGAATGGGAACCCAAATGTAAAAAAAATGTAATCCATATGACTCCAGATGGTTAATAAAGGCCTTCTGAAGTGAAGGGATGCATTTTTGTAAGAAAACTTGCACATTCTGCGTACGATCGTTTGTGCATTCTGCGTTCGGTCGTCCACTGGAAGCTAGTTATTTGAATTTATAAAGTTTTAAATATGGATATTTTTCTTCTTTTTCTTTTTCTACCAAGAATAGAATAAATTAAAATAAATTAAAAAGTGTTTGAAAATTGACTTGGCATCTTGTCACTTTCTTTAATTCCACAGTTGCTGATGGTGCCTTTGTATTAATGAGACCTACCCACAGTGGTTAGTCATAATTTTTTTATCAGATTCTTTGATGCTTTTCAGTAGACACAAAACATGGTTATTTGTTTGCATGAGGTGAAGAGTAAAAAAGGGAAGCTATGTTTCTTCATATAAGCAAAGGACATATGGGATATTGCTGGATATTGTTGCTTGTTGTCATTGCACCTTAAAAGGCCATGCTTGAACAATAAACTGATTACCATAAACAACAAATATATTTTTCTAGGGGAATGGCATGAACACAGGATCAATTTTTGTTGTTAATTTAGCTGAATGGCTTTGATTAAATGGTCTCAAACTCAGCTCCTGGAGGTCCACAGCCCTGCATAGTTTGGCTTCAACCCTAATTAATCACAAAACTTCCAAGCAGGTGAGTTGGATCTGGTTGAGGATAAACTCTACAGGACATCGGCCCTCCAGGAGCGGAGTTTGAGACCATTACTTTGATAGAACAATTCAAATTTATTGATATTTATTAGGATTTTTTTTTTTTAAATTGTGATCAAAGCTATTCCTTCTAGGTTAGCTTTGAAAAAAGACTTTAATGTGTTTCTTAGGTGTTGACCCAAGATGTCCTAATGACAGGAAAGTTACTCTAAAACAAAAATTGAATTGGGATATTCTTTATGAAAGAATGCTTGACAATAAATATTTAAAGGACAGTCTTTTTCTCTAAACTTGGATTCATAAAATCATAGAGGAGACATAGTTGCAGAGATTGTCTTAAAATTCTGTGGAATTTACATATATATTGTTTCTAACACGTGTTAAAAAACAACCAAAAAAGAAAAGGCACATTTTTTTTTCCTGGTCAAACACTCTCCTCCAGACAAGCGAGACCACAGAGCGAACAGCCTGCTGGGATACCGAATCATATGGTGCCACCTTGAGGCTGCATTAGGATTTAGACACATTTTATCTACAGAAAACCAAATGTAATTTGTGTTAATGTACATTTTTCCACACAAAAAGCTATCCTGCCGCATCAGAAGACTTATAAATTCCATCGTAATGTGAAATGTGCAACTAGATGGGATAAAACGCTGGATCAGGTGTATACTAATGTAGCGGATGCATATAGAGTCCAGGTTTACCTACACCTGGGCCTGTCAGACCACCTTTCACTCTTGCTACATCCACAGTATACACCAAAAATTAAAACTGCTGAACCTGTGGTCAGGACAGTAAGAACGTGGCCTGAGGCGGCTATCCCTCAGCTCCAGGATTGTTTTCACTTCACAAAGTGGGAGGTATTCAGAGGTCAGGGTACACCTACACAGGAGTCTCTGGATGAATACACTACCTCAGTTATGGACTACATCAAATTTTGTGTAGACAGTGTTTCAACCTGGAACAAAATATGTGTTTCCAAATCAAAAGCCATGAATGACACATAAGGTACAAAAAATAATCAAGGCTAGGGATTAAGCATATAGATCTGGGGACAGGAAAGCTTATAGCAGAGCCAGGACTGCTTTAAGGAGAGGAATCGAATCTGCCAAATTAGAACATAAAAGGCAGATTGAAGCCTATTTTATTAACTCCACAAATCCACGGCAGGTGTGGGAGGGGATCAGGGCAATAACAGACTATAAGAAGACATTTCCCTCAACAGTGTCACTTTAGCTGAGGATCTAAACCTGTTCTATACCCGTTTTGACAGGGACAACAATGACCCGGTACAACCTCCCATGCCCTCCAGTGACACTGCCCCAGTCCTGAGTACAAGGTGAGAATCTGTCTGCGCAACATCAATCCATGGAAAGCAGCTGGGCCGGATGGAGTACTGAGTAGGGTGTTAAAGGACTGTGCGGGAGAGCTGGCAGAAGTCTTCACCACAATCTATAACATCTTGCTGTCATCAGCTTGGATTCCAGCATGCTTCAGAAGTGCCAAATTAGTTCCAGTCCCAAAAATGTCCAGGATAACTTGCCTAAATGACTACTGGCCTGTGGTGCTTACACTCATACTGACTAAATGTCTGGAAAGATTAGTAATCAAACACATCAAAAATGCCATACCACCCACACTGGACCTGTATCAATTTGCTTACAGAGAAAACAGGTCAACATAAGATGCCATTTCTATTGCGATCTACACCCTGCTTCAGCATCTAGAGCACAAGAACACCTATGCAAGGCTGCTCTTTGTTGACCTCAGCTCTGCCTTTAACACAATTCGGCCAAACAAACTTACAGCTAAACTGTACTCACTGGGATTAAACAACTCACTATGCAATTGGATTTTGGACCTTCTAACCAATCACTCGCAGTATGTGAGAGTTGGTGGGCACATTTCATCCACCTTAGTTATCAATACTGGAGCCCCCCAAGAATGTGTGCTTAGCCCATTACTCTACACGCTCTTCACGCATGACTTCCTAGCCTCTTTGTTAGGACTTATCACCAATAATGATGAGGCTGCAAATAGAAAGGAGGTTGAACATCTGGCAACATTGTGTAAGGAGCACAACCTAGCCCTTAATACCAAGAAGACCAAGGAAGTGATTGTGGATTTTAGGAAAAAGGGACAAATTAACCACACTCCACTTTTCATTGAAAGCGAGGAGGTACAGCAAGTTCCTAGCTTTAAGTTCCTGGGACTGTCTGTGACTGAGGACCTTTCCTGGGGTGTTAACACCAGTTCAGCTGTTGAAAAGGACCAACAGCGCCTCTTCTACCTGAGGAAATTGAGGAGAGCTAAACTTCCTAAGCAGCTCCTTGTGAATTTCTACCACCGTGATATTGAGAGCATGCTGAACTATGGACACTTGGTATGGTTTTCCAGCTGCACTAAGGCCGAACAGCAGGCACTCCAGAGGGTGGTGAGGACAGTGGGGAAAATCATCGGAACCAACCTCCTAGAGATAAACACCGTCTACACCACCCACTGTTGGAGGAGAGTGCATAACATCCTGAGAGATCAGTCGCACCCAACACATCACCTGTTCCACCTGCTGCCCTCAGGGAGACGGTACTGGGCCATCAAAGCCAGAACCACCAGACTGGCCTGCAACTTTTATCCCAGTGTAGAGAGACTGTTGAACGAACATTTGTCCAATTTACACCCAGCCCATTACATACAACACACTTCTTTTTCTACATAACTTTAATAGCTGGGAACTGGAGTATGCATTGCTGCAGTATTTATGCCACAATCTGAATTATACACTGCTCAAAAAATTAAAGGAAGACTTTTTAATCAGAGAATAGCATCAAGTCAGTTAAACTCCTGGGATATTGATCTGGTCAGTTAAGTAGCAGAGGGGGTTGTTAATCAGTTTCAGCTGCTTTGGTGTTAATGAAATGAACAACAGGTGCACTAGATGGGCAACAATGAGATGACCCCCAAAACAGAAATGGTTTTACAGGTGGAGGCCACTGACATTTTTTCCCTACTCATCTTTTCTGACTGTTTTTCAGTAGTTTTGCATTTGGCTAGGGTCAGTGTCACTACTGGTAGCATGAGGCGATACCTGGACCCTACAGAGGTTGCACAGGCAGTCCAACTCCTCCAGGATGGCACATCAATACATGCCATTGCCAGAAGGTTTTCTGTGTCTCCCAGCACAGTCTCAAGTGCATGGAGGAGATTCCAGACAGGGAGAGACAGGCAGTTACTCTAGGAAGGCTTGACAGGGCCGTAGAAGGTCCTTAACCCATCAGCAGGACCGGTATCTGCTCCTTTGTGCAAGGAGGAACAGGATGAGCACTGCCAGAGCCCTACAAAATGACCTCCAGCACCTCCACTGGTGTGAATGTTTCTGACCTAACAATCAGAAACAGACTTCATGAGGGTGGCCTCAGGGCCCGACATCCTCTAGTGGGCCCTGTGCTCACTGCCCGGCACCATGAAGCTCGATTGGGATTTGCAATTGAACACCAGAATTGGCAGGTGATAGACGTTAAAGGGTCTGAAGAAGCCATGGAGAACGTTATGCTGCTTGTAACATCATTCAGCATGACCGGTTTGGTTGTGGGTCAGTGATGGTCTGGGGAGGCATATCCATGGAGGGACGCACAGACCTCTACAGGCTAGACAATGGCACCCTGACTGCCATTAGGTATCGGGATGAAATCCTTGGACCCATTGTCAGACCCTACACTTGTGCAGTGGGTCCTGGGTTCCTCCTGGTGCATGACAATGCATGTGGCAAGAGTATCCAGGCAGTTCCTGGAGGATGAAGGAATTGATACCATTGAATGGCCCCCACGCTCGCCTGACCTAAATCCAATAGAACACCTCTGGGACATTATGTTTCGGTCCATTCGACACCACCAGGTTGCACCTCAGACTGTAGAGGAGCTCAGTGATGCCCTGGTCCAGATCTGGGAGGAAATACCCCAGGACACCATCTGTCGTCTCATTAGGAGCATGTCCCGACATTGTCAGGCTTGCATACAAGCACGTGGGGTCCATACAAACTACTGAGTACCATTTTGAGTTGCTGCAGTGAAATTTCAGCAAAATGGACTAGCCTGCTGCATCATTTTTTCACTTTGATTTTCGGGGTGTCTTTGAATTCAGTCCTCTCTAGGTTGATAATTTTCATTTCCATTCATTTTTTACGTTGTAGGATTCTCTAATGTTATCTCATTGTTATTTATAACAATGACAATAAAGAATTTGAATTGAAATGAACTGAACTTGACTTACTGTTTATATTGTATTACTGTTTTTCTGGATATTTTATGTCCCAGGGTTTTTGTTAAAGCAAACAGATAAACACCTTTTTATTCTTGTGAATATCACATTAAAACTGTATTGGAAATGTTTAATCAAAAGTGTTTAATGTAAAAAAAAAAATGTTTAATCATATTTGTTTACCAAGAGCATGTGTGACGTGCATTGAAAATTTTTGTATTGTTTTGTGTTTTATTGTGTGTTGTTTCCAATCAAGCTGGAATCAAGAGTAAAAATACTATATATCTATAGGATACATATTAGAATATCTATCCATCCATCCAGTAGCATGTCTAATAGTAGCCTTAGCCCATGATGAAATATAGAAACATTAAAAAGTTTAATCTGGGTAATTGTGGAAGACCGGGATTTGATTATAACAACAGGCTAATAACAGTGTTTGAAGACAAAATAAAAACAGAAAAATAGAAATGTCATAAACCCAATTCCAAAACACATTGGTTTCTCAAGCAGGGGAAAGATAAAATTCACCTTCAAACTAAAACTTTACAGCTACATTTATTTGAGTGACAAACTTGCTGTGACTAACTTAAAATAATAAAATTAATAATTAAGCTAAATTAAATAATTTGACTTATAAATTAATGACATACATTAATTACATAATTGCATTTCATTATTTCAAGCTCTCTTAAGAAAAATAATATAATACACACATCAATAATAATAATTTCAGACAGTGTTGATATATGGTACCCTTTTTGTTTATTCAGGAGGGCAAAGTAGCACCAGTCAATTAAAGAGATTTCGAACACATGAAATGTGCCTCAGTATAATTGTGTATAATTATTATTGTGTAGTATCATAGTAATCAATGACCCACACACAGTTTCAGTGTATATATAACATTATTTTTGCATCATAATTATTTGTATTAAAAAAATATAATGCATCTATGGCAAGCACAGCTATATGATTAGAGTCTCTGAAATCATTTCCTTTTTTCATTAGATATAAGAGACACAAAGTGCCTAAATTAAGTGTTGAATTTATAACCTTTATCAATTATAGCAGCTTCTAATTCTGGTTATCACCTGACAAATAAGACTTAAAAGCATTTCTAAGACATCATTGAAAGGAAGGAACTCCTGAGTTGAAGTGAGTTCATTAAGATCTTCATTATATGGGATCAGCCCAATCTTTGGTGTTACTGCAGAAGTATTTTTCGATATGTGCGAAAATCAGCACGGTGAGCAGAAGCAGCTGTGTGTGAGAGAGATTTAAAGAAGGAGACTCAGAGAGTGTTGATTTACACTTCTCCGGTCAGAGGTTCCACACTGGCTAGGGCCGGCACAAGGCGCTCGTACACCTGGATGCCCCGCAGAAACACCTGCTCATTCAAGTACTCGTTGTGATCATGAAGTAGGATGGGGGTGAGGTTCATCGGAGAGAAACCGATGGCAGGAAGACCTTCCTACAAAAACACACAATTCTTATGTTACACAACATTTATGAGCATAATATGCTCATATATTTGCTAATATATTTAACATAGTGTAGGATAATTTTAGATTCTTGTTAGAGAATGTGCCAGGTTCGTTGTTCTTGCAGACAGAAGTGAAATTCACTTACTTCCCTGATGAAGCGACTGTCTGTGGCAGCAGGGAAGATTTCCTTTTTCAGAGTCACATTCCTATCACGAGAAGGACAGGGTCACATACATTCAACTAAAAACACACGTGCTCACAAAATGTCTGTGCTTCTTTCTCACATGGCTTTGCAGGTAGAGCTGAACGCGTGCCACCAGGGGTCACTCTCCTCTGTGGACGTGAAATTCTGGTCCATGTGTTTCTGAAAAGCAGGGTGGAAAAAGCAGATATGAAACTAAATCATGTGGACAAACATCTTTTTTTTATATTATATATATATATGTTTGTTGAGGTCAGGACTCTGTGCAGGCCAGCTGTGCAGTCATGATGAAACAGGAAGGGGCCATCCCCAAACTGTTCCCACAAAGTTGGGAGCATGAAATTGTCCAAAATGTCTTTGTATGCTGAAGCATTGACAGTTTCTTTCACTGGAACTAAGGGGCCAAGCCCAACCCCTGAAAAACAACCCCATACCATAATTCCCCCTCCACCAAACTTTACACTTGGCACAATGCAGTCAGGCAAGTACCGTTCTCCTGGCAACCGCCAAACCCAGACTCATCCATCGGTTTGCCAGACAGAGAAGCATGATTCGTCACTCCAGAGAACAAATCTCCACTGCTCTAGAGTCCAGTGGTGGCGTGCTTTACACCACTGCATCCGACGCTTTGCATTGCACTTGGTGATTTAAGGCTTGGATGCAGCTGCTTGGCCATGGAAACCCATTCCATGAAGCTCTCTACGCACTGTTCTTGAGCTAATCTGAAGGCCACATGAAGTTTGAAGGTCTGAAACTATTGACTCGGCAGAAAGTTGGAGACTTCTGGCAATGTGCACCTCAGCATGCGCTGACCCCGCTCTGTGATTTTACGTGGCCTACAATTTTGTGGCTGAGTTGCTGTTGTTTCCAATTGCTTCCACTTTGTTTTGATACCACTAACAGTTGACCGTGGAATATTTAGAAGTGAGGAAATTTCATGAATGGACTTATTGCACAGGTGGCAACCTATCACGGTACCACACTTGAATTCTGAGAGCGACCCATTCTTTCACAAATGTTTGTAGAAGCAGTCTAGGTGCTTTTTTTATACACCTGTGGCCATGGAAGTGATTGGAACACCTGGATTCAATGATTTGGAGGGGTGTCCCAATACCTTTGGCAATATAGTGTATTTATATATAAGTTAATATTTTCACACACAAAAAAAATGGTTTTAAGCCAGTTTTGCATTTATATATTTTGCTGTAGTGTGTCAGTAAGAAATCAGTTTACATTTCCAAACATTCCTTTTTCCATTAATTGTGATAATTCAGTGAGATTGTTGACAACAGCCGGTAGGATCCACACGCATGCAAGTATTTTCTTTTTTCTAAATAGATTTATTTTAAATCATGCAAAATAAAATATATAATACATTTAATAAATTAACATATAAAAAATAAAAATAATGAAAAATTATAGTTTCATGGCAGTAAGAAATATTTATGGCCAGTAACTTCTTAAATCACCAATCCAACCATCATGCTTTTATAACTTTAAAACTATTTCAACTTTTAATAACAGCATCAGCAACTTTTGACAAGGCTTTGTCAAGCCAATATTTGAAGTAAATTTTTGTGATAGTATGTTTGCATATGATGAGATATTTGTATTCACTAATTTTTGTGTGTCACATAATTTTGGCTAATGTCAAAGGTAAATCATCCAACAGATCTAGGGTATGTTTACACGACTAGGATGCACTAAAAACTGAAACGTTTACTGTTTGCATTTTTTTTTGTGTACAGATTTTCTAAATGATTCCCGTTCACATGGTTCCGCGAAAACGACTAAAAACGCTATATTATTCATGCCAGGCCAGTAGTTGGCGATGTCACTTTGTAAAGTAACACTTATGCTCCTATAGACTGAAGACATAATACACATGCGCATGATGTCACAGTTTTCACAAATTCATGTTTTTGTAGCTCACACAGAGATGATAACCAGTTTTCAAAAGTTTGCATTTTCAGGCCCCCAGAACGTTGAAAATCGTGCATGTAAACAGACCCTAAGTCTCCTGGCAGGCACATGAAATAACCAGACATGAGATCAGGCCAGCTGGAATTGTGTTTTGTTTAAAAATAAACCTAACCTGTGCAAAATCATATGTTACGTCTTCACCAGCTTCTCTGCACCAGGCTTTTATCTTCTCTTCAAACTCCTGCAGAATAAAACAGAACTGGAAGTGACAATCAGTTCAAAGCAAATTAATTTCATAAAAAGGAGAAAAACAGGTCCCATGTAATGGTCCAGATACACACCTGCAGGTTAACAGTGGGTGGGATTCTCAAGTCAAAGCTGACGTCCATTTCTGCTGGAACCACATTGTAAGCCACGCCCCCTTTCACCATTGTCATGTTAATTGTGGTGACATCACCCAGAGTGAAACATTCATTGGTGTTCAGCCTGCAAATCACACAGATGGGTGTATTTTCACATTTACCAGCTCTCCTGTAACCCCCTGTTTAAAAGTGAACCTCTGAATAAAGCTCACCGGTGTTTCTCTTTCTCTCTGAACTCCAGGAAAGAGTTTATAACTCGCCGCTGTGACACAGCAGAGACAGATGCATCACAAACAGTAAAAAAGTTTAGGTTAAAATTTATATATTTGTATATTAACAAGTTTATCACAACTTTAAACAACTTTGTTCATTGGTTCATAAAGATTTATTAAAATTACAAATATTTTGTGTAGTTTCTCAATTGCTATGAGGTCTGAACATGAAAACTATATCCGCAACTATTATACATTCTGGAAATGCGGTTTAAAGTAGTTTTAGATGGAGTGTAAAATAACATTTGTTTCCAATATTCAACACCCATTTGCTGCACCCTCACAAATGACTGAAGATATGACTTAATTCATGCTTATTGATTCTATAAATCTTTCATTTTATGTTTATGGACAATTAGAAGTATGAATTACACTACCATTCAAAAGTTTGGGGTCTGTAAGAATATTATGAAAGAAGTCTCACGAAGGCTGCATTTATTAGATAAAAAAAGTAAAATATTATTCCAATTTAAAAGAGCTGTTTTCTATATGAATATATAGTAAAAAGTAATTTACTCCTGTGATCAAAGCTGAATTTTCAGCATCATTACTCTTTTAGTCTTCAGTGTCACATGATCCTTCAGAAGTCATTCTAATATGCTGATTTGATGCTCAAGAAACATTTTATGTTGAAAACAGTTGTGCTGCTTCATATTTTTGTGGAAACAGTGATACATTTTTTTTTCAGGTCAAAAGAACATTAGTTTTTTGTATCAATTTAAAATATTTTTTTATGAATAATAATAATAATAATAATAATAATATTATATATATATATATATATATATATATATATATATATATATATATATATATATATATATATGTACAGTCCAAAAGTTTGGAACCACTACGATTTTTAATGTTTTTAAAAGAAGTTTCGTCTGCTCACCAAGGCTACATTTATTTAATTAAAAATACAGTAAAAAACAGTAATATTGTGAAATATTATTACAATTTAAAATAACTGTGTACTAATTAAATATATTTTACAAAGTAATTTATTCCTGTGATGCAAAGCTGAATTTTCAGCATCGTTACTCCAGTCTTCAGTGTCACACGATCCTTCAGAAATCATTCTAATATGCTGATTTGCTGCTCAATAAACATTTATGATTATTTTCAATGTTGAAAACAGTTGTGTACTTTTTTTTTTTCAGGATTCCTTGATGAATAGAAAGTTCAAAAGAACAGCATTTATCTGAAATACAAAGCTTCTGTAGCATTATACACTACCGTTCAAAAGTTTGGGGTCAGTAAGAATTTTTATTTTTATTTTTTTGAAAAGAAATTAAAGAAATGAATACTTTTATTCAGCAAGGATGCATTAAATCAATCAAAAGTGGCAGTAAAGACATTTATAATGTTACAAAAGATTATCTGAAATCTAAACACTGTTCTTTTGAACTTTCTATTCATCAAATAATCCTGAAAAAAAATATTGTACACAAATATTTTGTACAACTGTACACATTAAATGTTTCTTGAGCAGCAGATCAGCATATTAGAATGATTTCTGAAGGATCATGTGACACTGAAGACTGGAGTAACGATGCTGAAAATTCAGCTTTGCATCACAGGAATAAATTACTTTGTGAAATATATTCAAATAGAAAACAGTTATTTTAAATTGTAATAATATTTCACAATATTACTGTTTTTACTGTATTTTTAATTAAATAAATGTAGCCTTGGTGAGCAGACGAAACTTCTTTTAAAAGCATTAAAAATCTTAGTGGTTCCAAACTTTTGGACTGTACTGTATATCACACAATGCTCAAAAAATTAAAGGAACACTTTGAAAACACATCAGATCTCAATGGGGAAAAATATCACGCTGGATATCTATAATGATTTGGACTGGGTAATGAGTTATGAACGAAAGGATGCCACATCATTTGATGGAAATGAAAATTATCAACCTACAGAGGACTGAATTCAAAGACACCCCGAAAATCTAAGTGAAAAAATGATGCAGCAGGCTAGTCCATTTTGCTGAAATTTTGTTTGTATGGCCCCCACGTGCTTGTATGCAAGCCTGACAATGTCGGGACATGCTCCTAATGAGACGATGGATGGTGTCCTGGGGTATTTCCTCCCAGATCTGGACCAGGGCATCACTGAACTCCTGGACAGTCTGAGGTGCAACCTGGCGGCGTCGGATGGATCGAAACATAATGTCCCAGAGGTGTTGGATTTAGGTCAGGCGAGCGTGGGGGCCATTCAATTGTATCAATTCCTTCATCCTACAGGAACTGCCTACATACTCTCGGCACATGAGGCCGGGCATTGTCATGCACCAAGAGGAACCCAAGACCCACTGCACCAGTGTAGGGTCTGACAATGGGTCCAAGAATTTCATCCCGATACCTAATGGCAGTCAGGGTGCCATTGTCTAGCCTGTTGAGGTCTGTGCGTTCCTCCATGGACATGCCTCCCCAGACCATCACTGACCCACCACCAAACCGGTCATGCTGAACGATGTTACAGGCAGCATAACATTCTCCACGGCTTCTCCAGACCCTTTCACATCTGTCACCTGTGCTCAGGATGAACCTGCTCTCATCTGAAAAGCACAGGGTGCCAGTGGCAGACCCTGCCAATTCTGGTGTTCAATGGCAAATGCCAATCAAGCTCCATGGTGCCGGGCAGTGAGCACAGGGCCCACTAGAGGACGTCGGGCCCTCAGGCCACCCTCATGAAGTCTGTTTCTGATTGTTTGGTCAGAGACATTCACACCAGCAGCCTGCTGGAGGTCATTTTGTAGGGCTCTGGCAGTGCTCATCCTGTTCCTCCTTGCTCAAACGAGCAGATACCGGTCCTGCTGATGGGTTAAGGACCTTCTACGACCTTCTACTTAACACCAAAGCAGCTGAAACTGATTAACAACCCCCTCTGCTACTTAACTGACCAGATCAATATCCCAGGAGTTTAACTGACTTGATGCTATTCTCTGATTAAAAAGTGTTCTTTTAATTTTTTGAGCAGTGTATAAACAAAGGGTTTTGTTATATATATATATATATATATATATATAACAAAAGGTTAGGAAGGGTTAGGTAAGAAATATGGAAAATCTAAGAGAGAAAATCACTGATTGCCATTTTTCTTTGCAAATTACACTTCACATCAACTGCCTATAACATCAGATTCCAGTGTGTTTGGTCACATGACATTCTATGCACACTCACTAGTTTCTCTGCTGCTGTGTTCTCCACAAACCTGGAACCATGACCTGGACTTCCTGGACAGCGGACTGTGATCCCTGCAGCCCAAAGCGCATCTTTATTAACATGAAAACACACACACACACACAGACACACACACAGTAAATGTGACTACTGGCATATGTGATACTCACACCAGGGGTTTCTCTCTCCGTAAAAGACAGTATAGGCATTAGTTGGGTTTGCCAAACCTGTGAACAAATAAAACAGGCAAGAAGTCTTCTTAATATTGGTGCGTTCTTGTTTAAATTCAGCTTACTGTATTGAAGTTTATGCAGATTGAATTGCACAGACTGGTACTGTTGTGTATTTGAATGCCCTTTCTGTTCATGGTGTGAACAGAATGGTGTAACTGTACATACCGATTCACCCCTCGCTGTCTACATTTTTGAGTGTACTAAAGCACCCACAGGAACTAAAAGACTGAATCTACAGCATTGTTTACCTTCATCAAGGGCAAAACCGATGTTCAACTTGTGAAATTCAGGGTGCTTCACAAATGTCTCCATTCCTTTGTGACCACCGACCTCCTCATCTGTCGAGAACATTAAAAACACCATAAGTTTGTAGGGAAAGTGGCTTCTTTTGCAGCACCAATGGAACTTTTTGTCAGGGCAGATGAGATGTTTAATTTGATGCAATGAAAATGAGGATGCGAGGGACAAACATACATTCTGATAGATTGTGCTGTTGTGTATTTTGATGCAAAAAATTGGTATTACATACATATGCACTAACAAAAAGTTTCTTTATTAGCATTTTTGGTTTCATATGAACCTTCATGGGCTTTCACACTGGGTTGTTATAGGACCTCAATTATATGAGCTAGCCACCAGGGTGGTTTCCCGAGAACTACATTTTCCCCTAGGGCCATTTTCCTGGTTGCATTTGCACCACCAGTAAGAACTCTGAAGTGATGTAAGCCGGCCGACAACAACGACATTTAAGTGTGACATTCAACAACAGGAGGACGCCATGATCGGAGCTGTGTTTTTTTTGCGTGTCGTGGGTTTCGTGACAACATTCTACATAAAAATGGTTTTGTGAACATAGGCAGAACAAACAGTTCTACAAACAAATTTACACAGCAAGTTGTTCTGCCTATGTTTCATGAATGAGGCCTAGTGAGCATCTAGTCACTAGCTATGTTAGCTAATAGTTATGTTGCTAGCTAGTAGCTAGCAATGTTGCTAGCTATGTTTCCATCCACCTATTTTTATAGGCATTTTGGGATATTGCATTAAAAACAACAACAAAAAAAAACATCCAGCCTTTCCATACCAGCAGGTGGCAGTAGCTGAACAGTCAATCAGAATGATCAGATGGCCCGACTGACCGACGTGCTCCGACGCCGATTCAACATGTTGAAAAAAAGCTGACGAGGACCAAATTCAGCCGACGGTGTGGAACACACTGAGAAAAATTAGTCAGCCGACAAACAAAAACTGCCCGATGTCTGACCGTTGGCTTGGTGTGTTCCTGCTTAAACGTGTGAGCCAAAGTCTGTCATCAGAATGATTTGGTTTAATTCCCTCCCAGAAGCATCTCACATGATTGCGTTCCCAAACACCAGCATCTGAAGATTACATGACAGCGTTTACTGGATCTGCCGCTCTGAGACGCAACTCATTTATGATGGAGGAAAAAGAGCCACAGTTTCTTTTTCGATTACAGAAACTTCCATTTTTATTACACATATTTTGTGCCAATTTGCCAGGGAGTGATAGTTTTGTTCTCTTGAACACATGGGATGGAAAATGTGCTTTATTCGCAAATGTTTTATGCGATATTCCAATTTTGCTCACAAGCTAAATTCACAACATTGAATGGAAACGTCTACCCTGACTATAGTGCGGTCACATTTACTGCTTTTTCGCCAAATTTTCACAGGAAAAATCATTTCAATAGGAATCCGTGTGATCAGGAAATTCATATGAGGGTGAAAAATTTCCCCGCGCTGATTCAGCAATGGGTTCAAGCTGAAAGCTACAGAAAGCTGCTTGGTTTGACAGTGACTTCTGAGTTTGTGTACATCACTACACTATTGACAACAGACAATGGACCATTTTGCCTGTGAAATTTAAGGTTAAGGTCGCTTAAGGTACATCACTCAAATTTCAGAGCACATTGGTAAGGTCTGACCTGGGACAAACGTTAAATGGATAGTGCGAGGAAACCTCTTCCCAGCCGCCTTCAGTCTGCGAATTGCTTCAATGTACCTGCAGGGCAAAATGAACAAGAATTCAAAACTTCAAGTTGGTCATGTGAATTTGTTGCATTCACCAATAGAAAGCTGCTCAGTTTAAAAGTGATTCTGTGTGAGTAGTGCTTCATTCATTACTACACTATTGACCTTATAGACCTTTACTGCCCAGGAAATACCATTGAAATTTTAACTTTACTCTTAAAGCTGTAAAGACAGAAGATAGAATACAAGACATTCTTCAAAAGTCCAAGCTTTTTACACTATCCTAAACTTTCAGACAATGCTTGTCAGACCAAAAGTCGTAAGTAATTTTAAAGAGGACCTATTATGCCCTTTTCACAAATGTCTTGATTATGTTTTTGGGCTCTACTAGAACAGGGTATCATGCTTGAATGTTCAACAAACATTATTTTACCCACATTTGACAATGCTGCAGCACCTCTGTCAGTAAAGCTCTGTTTAGTTCCTGTCTCAATGAAGACCCTCCTCTTAAAAAGCACAATGTGCTCTGATTGGTTGGTTGGGACAATGTGTTGTGATTGGTCAAGCGCTTTGATCTTTGATTTGGGAAATGTCCTGCCGCTTACCATCACCACGAGTTTCAACACACTACTAACTCAACCAGGCCCCGCCCCTTTATTTTCTTGGGCAGGAATTATTTAAATTAGGAATATTTTGACGTGTTTGTTCCCAGAAGAAAATTCAAGACTACAATGGAGGTGTTTCAAACTCACTGTATCGTGACACATTTCATATCCTGAGATCCTCTGCCATAGATGTTGCCATCCGCATCTTTAACAGCAGCAAATGGATCATATTTCCAGTGTTCCTGAAGCAGATGGACACACAGTATATAAGCGAGATGTTGTTTGATCTGTGAAGTGATTGATGTGTTACGACAGTACCTCATACACAGGAACAACATCAGTGTGTGAGTTCAGCACGACAGACTTCAGCTCTGGCCTGGTGCCGACCCATGTGATGATTGCGACGACTCGACCGGGACACACCTGAAAGTCAGAGTTGGTGTAAGGCTAAATTAATGTGGATGTGCATGATGGAGAACATGATGAAAGTTAGACAGATCCAGGAACAGGGTATTAGTCGACTCCTTTCACATAAATCATTACCTCCACTTTCTTCATGGGTAAACCAAGCTCCTCTGCCATCCGCTCCAGGAATCTTAAAGCAGCATCTGACAATGATTGATTGACAAAGTGACAGATTTATTTTACAGATCCCAGATATGATACTCAGCAACTTTTCATTTGTTATATAACCAAAGGTTGTGTCTCATATAATCATTATCCGTCACTTTCAGAGACTAAGTTGTAAATTTTTTTTATCATCTTCTATTTACATTCATCAGTAAAATATTGTACCACTTGACAAAAACATCAGAAGAATTTGATTTTTCTTTTTATTCTGCTCTCCCACTGTGAAAGAGACATTAAGATACGGTCATATTTACAGTTGTTCTGTAAATATTCATGGGTGAAATCCAGTCATTTCAACAGGAATCCACACGATTGGGAATGTCACATAAGGACACGTTCAAGTTGGTTGCGCAGATTTACAGCTTTGACCAACAGAAAGCTTTTTGGTTTGAAAGTGATTTCTGTTTGAGCTGTGCTTCATTCATCACTTCACTATTGACAAAAGACAATGCACCTTTTTGTCTGGAAATTAATGAACAATATGCCATAAATTATTCCACTGAACTGCGCTTGAATCTCTATTTGCATTCTTTACTTTGGGGAGGTTTGTAAAGTAGGAAAATTAGAAAGACCAGGGCCTGGTTACACCAGCTATGCACAATTTACAATATAGTTGTGGCATATATGAGCACCTAATTTATGTACGACTAAATATTTAAGCACTGCATCATTAAATTTAGTCCAAATATAACCCTATGTAAAAACAAAATATTTACGAAAGCCTCAGTAACTGAAATAAAATAGCAAAAAAAAAAAAAAAAACTTGCACTTAATTTTAAGGTGACATTGTTACAATGTAATTACACAAGTATACTGAGTAATGTTATTTAACTACATGTATTTACTATAGGGTTAGGGTTTAGTTTAGGGTTAGTTGCTTAATTACACATAACTTACTGTTATTACTAAAGTACAACCATAGTACATGTAACGTGCAACTACGTCACTTTAAGATAAAGTGTTCTCAAAATATTGATTAAAATAAGTGTAAAATTAATACATTTTTACAGTTTATTGTATTCGTTTTTAAAATTAATAAGTAGCAATAAAATAAAATAAATAAAAATAATCTAAAAAATAAATAAATAATAAATAAAAAAATAATTAAAAACAAATTCACTAATTGATAAAACTAATGCCCCTTGTTAAATACATATATAATACTATTTTATTTCATAATATTTATGTATCATATTTCAATGAAAATGTATTACAACTGACAGTTCCACGAAACAAAAATAAAAGATCAACTCACATGCATGCCTTTTCAACAGGTATGGTTTATAAAAGCTGCTTACCAGATAAAAAAGTAAACAAAAATGCGAACAAAATATCATGTGACTGTGTTACATTATGATTTACTTGACTAGTTCTGCGTTAAGAATAAATGGTGTAAACAAACGAACTAGAAACTAAATAGCTGCTTATCAGCCTTTAGTGTGAACTTAAATGATTAATATGTTACAAAAATACTTTATTTCATCCTACAAAATGCCACAATTGGTTGCTCATGTCGTTCCAAACCTGTATGACTTTTTTTCTTCAGTAGAACCCTTTTACAGTCTATGAGTAGAACATAGAAAATATTGAGAATTGTCTGTGTTTTTTTTTTTTCCCCCTCCATACAATTGAAGTCCCAAAACTACCTGGTTACCAACATTGTTCAATATCTACAACACTGTTTAAATTTTACGTTCCATAGAAGGAAAAAAGTCACACAGGTTTGGAACGTCATTAGAATGATGACACTTTCATTATTTGGTAAACTTTCCCTTTAAGACTCTTTTCTATTTCAGCATATATTATAACAAACAATTTAGGTTAAACATTTATACAAGTGAGTGATTACCCTACTCCTAGTATTCAACACTTTGAGACAGAGGTCAGAGATCAACTAATGCCCTTTGGATGGATGTCACTGGCAATGCTTTACAACACCTTTCAAGGCAAAGCAGCCAGACTTAAAACTAGTTATCTGCCTACCTACACAACATTTCTAGACATCTTAGGGGTCAGCACAAATTCTTGGGCAAAGGTTAACTGTAGTCATAAACCTAAACCTAGATGGTGAAACACTATTAATATCCTGTTGGTGAGGTAAGAAGGTCTCTCCTCAGGTACCGTAGTCAGGCTCCGGGTGGACAGTCTTCAGCCGCAGGTATTCTCTGAACAGGGACACTGAAGGGTCTTCTGTCCCGGTGTTGTCCCGGACTCCTCCGCCTCCGTTCGGTCCATCTTTATCAGGCAACATATTGCTCCACTGTGCTGTAGAACCAGACCATTTATTATTAACATATACACACATGTTCAGGTCATATTTCACCCCTGAAATCAAAATACACAAGTTATATTCTGCTAACAGAAAATAAGGGCCATCTTTTTAAATATTATGTCCAGTTCAAATTATTGTGATTGACTTTTTTTCTGGGGCCAGTTGCATACACAGCCATTATGTTAAGACTGTATCTTAAGAACTATGACCAACTGGTTAGTCAAGGAGCAGTCGTTCTTTTGGGTTTCAAATTAGACCAGTCAACGCTTTTATGTAAACTTACTTGAAAAAATTATGAATAGTCTTAAAGGGGGGGAAAGAAAACCTTTTAACTCTAGTCTTAGCAGTGTATGCAACCGGCCACAATTAGTTCTCAAGCGTTTTAACAAAATGGTGTTGACTTTGAGCCCCAACCTAATCTTTAACTACAGTCTATCAATGACATTTAAAATTAATTTTGATACAAATGCAAACCCACATTTATTTCACCGTGATGAGATCGTGTTGTTAAACATAACGGTCTTCTAATAAACGCAGGTCAAATGTCACGAAAAGTAAGCTGTCAGCACAGCACTGCACAACAAATGCAGCCCGTTTTAAATCAGACAAACACTTCTATTGATTGTCGTGTGTTAATAATAAATCTATAACGTTACATCAATAACAGCTGCTCTGCTGCTTGACACATCGACTCACCTGCCTCAGCTCGAGCTCACAGTTGAGTTGTGTCTTAATCTGCGAAGGGCATCGTTACAGAGACTGTCTTCTTCCATAATAGATATCTAAAGGTAACTTCTAACTTACCTTTGTTCCAGGGTCCTCGGCTGAACTCGTTACTTGTTATGCTCGACCATGCCAAATACCCTCTCGATCAGAGTCTAGCGTGATGACGTCGTAGATTTACGTTACGTACTTAATGTATTAAGGCGCATGCGCACATTGAAGGCTAGTGGTGTTCAGTGGATGTAAGGCAAGGCAAGGCAATTTTATTTGTATAGCACATTTCATACACAATGGTAATTCAAAGTGCTTTACATAAAAAAAGAATAATAAAAATAGAACATAAGGAATAGAAATAACAGTAAAAACAGAGAATTTTGCTATCTGGATGGAAGAGCTAGGAAGTCTTAGGGAGTTTGTTGTTGTTGTCCATCAGAGTGGATCTAAACGGATCTATCCATCAGAGCGGATCAGAATGGATCTTCCTCGCACGACAGGACTGCTACCTGTTAAGGCACTTCAAACTGATAAACACAGTTTCAATCTCCCCTTTTGCCAAGACACCTCAAACTGCACCACACAGCCCTAATCCCCCTTCCGGAGATATCTTATCTATGCAACGCAGTTCAAATTTCCCCTTTGGAAAGTGTCCTGACTGTAATCCAGAGATATCTTAACCATGCACTACAGCTTAAATTTAATGGTACAGTAATGTTTGTCTTTCTGATGAAATGAAATAAAATGATTTTCTCCACAGGGATTAAAAAACACCAAGCTCAGAGATAAATCACAACAACATCCCCTATAAGAACCACACAAAATTTTAAGGTTGGCTTTTACGTTTTTGTTACTCGGCTAGAAAGTTGCCAATTACCCATTGCTCTTTCTATTGAAAGTTTGGTTATATTTTTTATTTCATAGCTTAGATCAGATTTTGGACCACAGTACTGCACAGTTTGTTTGTATGTATTTTGTATTTAACACACTTCAGGCTATCAGCTTGTTAGGAGCTCCATGAACGGATCTGTGTCTTCTTGTGCTGTGGCTCCCTACGAGCAAAAACCTCAGTTTTGCACAAAATTGGCAGTTACTTCACTGGATGAATCAGCGTGTTTGAACGAATCGGTTCAGTTAATGATTCTGACTCACTCATAAAGACAGTACTTGCACCGCCACCTTCTGGTACAACGACGATGTGACCTACAGAAAGAGATAGACTACTGAAAAATGTCCGCCACTACGCAGACTTTTCACAGATGGTTTCTTTTCTCGTCGCTTTACGTGAAGTTTGTGATTCATGTAAAACTCTTTTAATAATTTTAATAATATTTTTGCTGGAGCTGTTTTCTGTGGATATATAGTTAAAATGTATTAACTGAATAAGTACTTGGTTAGCTTAACAAATAAATCTTTATTTGTAAAACTTTTGGCGGATAACCACCCGCCAAAAAAGGTCGAGGACCAGCAGTGCATGAAATTGAATCCTTAAAAACACAATAATTGTTAAAAAAAAAACATGGCTGAGTATGTGACATCTGGCGCATGAGTAAGAACAGCGTTGGTGGTATAGTGGTGAGCATAGCTGCCTTCCAAGCAGTTGACCCGGGTTCGATTCCCGGCCAACGCAAAAATGTTTTTCATTTGTTAAATAACTTTGTGTACGTGTAAAATGTGAAAGAGTTTTTGATTCCGTAGTGGAAACAAGCGTCAATAGGTTTTTAATTCGACTACACGTTTTTAATGCAAAACTACATCCTGTATAAATGGCCCCTTAGATTCTAGCTAAATAAGTGGATTTCATTGAAATATAACCAAATAACCTCACCACCAACCCAGGGCCGGTTCTAGACATTTGGAGGCCCTAGGCAAACTTTATGTTGGAGGCCCCCTGCTCCACACCCCTCCTAATAAAACAAATATTATTACTCCTTACCTTTTTATTTGACATCTGTTATTAACATTTTTATATTTTTATATAGCTAATATATATACAGCTATGGAAAAAATTAAGAGACCACTCCAAGTTCAGAAATCAATGTTAAGTGGTCTCTTAATTTTTCCATAGCTATAATATATATATATATATATATATATAGTTTTATTTACTATATAATATAGTTTTATTTTTTATGTAATCTCTCTTTTTTTTTTTTTTGGTAGTAATTTGTTCAGTAATTTATTTACAGTAGCCTAACACATGCCTTAATCATTTTTTTGGACAGGATTTTTCCCTCCTTTTGAACCAATTTAAACTATATTATCATATGTATTGCAATGCAATACTTAAAATATGCACTATACACTCTTAAAAATAAAGGTTCCAAAAGGGAGTTTTTACACAGTGATGTAGAGCTTAGATTCTCTGTCTGCCCGAGCCCGGACCCGGCCCGACCCGGCGCCACCGTCCTCGGGCCGGGTCGGGCCCTTGATAAAACACGTCACGTGTCATGGGCAGCGTCTCGTCCACTTGCACTTGCAGTCTCGCACGCGTGACGCATCACACCTGCTGTGCGTGCTGTAGCATACTATTTAGTAGCTTAAATGCAACATGGAGCTTGAAGAAGCAAAGAAAAAATTAAAACAGGAGAATTAACTTTGAGCAAGTTTGGTGGAAAATCGGAGGTATGGAAACATTTTAAACTAGTCGTGGGGAGTGACAACATATGTGTTGGCTTTGTCTCGTGCATTAGCTAAATGCAGCACGCTGCTCGCCTATGACAGCAAAAAAACGGGGACTTCTGAATAAACAAACAACGCAATTTACATGCTTCTTCCTTGTCGTATTATTCATTAAGATAATAATTAATAAATGCACGCACAATTATGAACTTGATAAATGTTACAGATATGTTTTACTATGCACAAACAAATGCCTTTCAACTTACATGTGCAAAATTCAGAATTAAATGAATGTGCTGCAATTTGTACAAAAAGAGAGTCTGTAGTAGCCTACGTATTTTAGCCATTAAATAAGCACATTTAGTTTCAAGTTTGTTAAGGGATTTTTTGAAGAAAGATTTTCTTTAAAGTGAATTTCGTTTAGTATAAATTGTATCTTAATTTTAATACATTTTTTCATTAACCAATTGCCTGGATTTAATACATAAAAAGCAATATAGCAGACAATATAATAATGACATGGAGGCGCCGGCGCACCGCGGTCACACTTACACCATTTGAAACTCGTAACACACGCTGTCACCGAATTTACAAATGCACATCTTGCTTGTTGCTCACAAGCATATTATGTTGAAATAAAAATATGTTGAAGTAACATTATTAATAATAATTAATCTTTAAGAATATTTGATTGAATGCTGAATGTTGTGCTTGTTCAATTTAATAAAATTAAAACTTTAATTATGATAATTAAAATAATTGAATATTTAATATTGAGTGGCCAATTTTTGCTCATTTATTAATAGTATTTATATATAATATACTGCGCAGCTCCCCCCTGTAGCCTTAATGATCTAGCACACCAGCACCTGCGTTAAAAAAAATCTGGCGCCGCCCCTGGTTATAACGGCCCACATATTAAAAACGGTCGGGTTTAAATCGGGCTCGGGCTCATAATTACAGTGAACGTGTCGGACCGGGCCGGGCTCGGACACAACGTGCTCGGGCTTGGGTAGGGTCGGGCTTGATTTGTTGGGCCCGATCAAAGCTCTACGGTGATGCCATAAAAGAACCACTTTTGGTTCCCCAAAGAACCTTTCAGTTAATGGTAGTGCACTCTAAAAATGCTGGGTTTAAAAAAAAAAAAAGTTGGGTTGAAAAGGGACAAAGCCAGCAATTGGGGTGTTTTTAACTCAACTATTGTTTAAAAATGACTGTATTGCTTGCTTAAAATGAACCCAAAGTATCCTGGAAATTAACAGTTATTTATATGTTTAATAAATGAACATTTATTAAAATATATGTTTAATAAATGAACATTTATTAACAAGTTTAATGAATAATAATTAAACAATAAACATTTTGCTTATTAATAAATGTTCACCTTTTGATTGTTATTGTTGCCTCTAGTAATTATGTCTGATTTTTAATTTCAGACCTATTTTTGGTTCATTTTAAGACAGCCATATAGTCATTTTTAAACAGCTGGGTAAAAAAAAAAAAAAAAAAAAAAAAAAAAAAAAACCGGCCCAGCACCTTGGGCAAACATTTAACCCAACCACTAGGTTTGTCCATTTTCAACCCAGCATTTTTTTTTAGAGTGTGGAACCATTTTTTTTTTTTTTTACTTAGTGTGAAGAACATTCTAAAACAATGTAATGGAACTTTTTCACAAACCTACACAACCTACACAAATCGCAACCTGGTCTCATAGGAAATACGTACCTCTGCGCACTTTTTTGCAGCGCCACAAATATGTACCACCAGGTACGTATTGCTATAGTTCTGAAACAAAAACGTCCACTGGGGTCGCTAAAGAGAAGGACATGTTACATTTCGATTAACAGTCAGAGGTATGTACACTACAGCATATCCAATTATCCTAAAACTGTGTTATTTTAGTGATAAATGTAACGTGATTCGTGTTATATTACTGAAACATGTTTAATCTGATGGTAAATGTAACGTTAGAATCATGAGAGTGCTCACGACGCCAGTAGAACAGATAAGCTAATTTAGCTAGCTTCCTTCAATTAACATTACGTACTCTGCAGTACAAAAATTACAGCCGCAGCATACATCGACAGAACCCTGGCAAAGTAGGTACGTTTGTAGCCAGGTGGCTATAGGGAACTAAAATTAGCGCTTGCTAAGTTCTTTTTTTAGTGATAAATGTTTGCTGTAATGGTAAATGTGATGTTAGAATCGTGTGTGAGCACTCCTGATAAAAGCAATGCCCTTCAATTATGTTTCTGTAGTACATTTTGTAGCTAGCTAGGTGGCTAACGTTGGTGAGCTAACGGTGAACTGTCTGAACATAAAACTTATATGTTTGCACATACACACATTCAGCAAATCACCAGTTCACCAGTTATGAGCACATCCATATGTGCAAACAAATGCGATATACATTGCATTACTTTCGATGTATTATTAGATGAGGTTAATCTGCGTTTATACCTTAAGAACTACAAATCCCATGAAACTGTCGACCAATTATGTGTTGCCATAAAACGCCGTGTGCAAACATGCGCACTATCAATTTGTGTGTGTGTGTGTGTGTACGCGCGCGCGCGCGCGCGCCCACACAGTAAGAAACTACGTTTACATCACCAAACAATTTTATATGTGCTTGCAGGTTCCCGACATATGAAAGTGATAGAAACGCAGCAGGTTAGTCTTTCCATGTAGCACCAACTTGTGCCATAGCCATTGCTTATGAGTGCGCATTACTACATTTATGTATGTATTCTACATGCATTTTAATGTAGCTGTTGAATCTGCCCATACGTCTAGGCCAGCCCAAATAGGCCAGTAGCCCCTCACTTCAGAACACTCAAGATCCAAGGGGCGGAGTCGGGTAGGTTAAGATATATGGAAAGTGGGAGGAGTTGGATCTAGAACCAGGAGGTGGAGATGGGTAGGGTTAGAGCCAGGGGGCGGAGTCGGGTAGGTTTAGGGCTATGGAAAGTGGGAGGAGATACACTCCGCCCCTTGGATCTTGTGTTCTGCAGTGAGGACTATCTCAAGTAGGCTGCAGCCTGCGGTGGACATCCAACTCCGCCCACAGCCAAGTGTGACATCAGAAGCCGCGTCCGTGCCCAATATGTCACCTTGTGACTCCCCATTAGATGTATATACATATCCTTCAGATGCAAAAGCCTCCAAGTGTCATCTGAAATTTTCTTCTAAAATGAGCATTTTTATCAAGCTTGTATGTTTAGGTTCAGTTATTTCACTTTAATGGCAATTAATAGGTCCTTTTCAGTGACATTAAAGTGAAATAACTGAACATAAACATATGAGCTTGATAAAAATGCTCATTTTAGAAGAAAATTTCAGATGACACTTAGAGGCTTTGCATCTGAAGTCTTCATATATACACATATCCATGGTGATTCCCCATCCCTGTGTCACCCCTGGAACCCAATTTGTTGTATGTTGGTTTCCAATAGAGGGTATGCACGTGACGTCACCGTCAACCATTATGACTGCGGTCACGCCCACTAAGTGGCAAAAGACTGACAGGATTGGTTTTCAGCGTGAATGCCGCAAAAAACACACAAAACACATCCAAAACAGCAAAGAGCTTTGCGACTGACTGTACAAATAGCTTTGACACAAAACCTGAGGTATAATTTTACAGACTGCCGAAAGCTACAGAAAAAAGAAGCAAATGGATCACTGCAATTCACAGAAACAGCTGGACTCCAGCAGAGAAACATGGATTTGTAGTTAGCATTTTGTGTCAAATTATACCGTGGCGTATATATTGTATTGTTATATACAGTGTTGACAAGCCTACCGATATTGTAGTTGTATAAAATATTCACAGTCAGATTTGCTTTGTGTATTTCCCTGGTGTTGAAATCAGGCACATATAACTGTCAGGAAACACGACTCCAGGCTGCATGTCAATATCCATGGATTAGGTTTATTTGACAAGTTGTAAGGACCACTTTTGAGTCCAAACTTCAGTGTAATCATTTGTTTTTACTTGCGTTTTCGCAGTTTCTCTTATTAAATCCAGTCATGCAGCAGGTTCTTTTGCCACTCAGTCCAGCTGAGGGGGCGTGTTCTGGCGGGAAAGGGACGTCTATGCATACCCTCCATTAAAAGGATTTTTAGGCATAAGGTAAATGATGAAAGCGCATTAACCCCACCCCCAAAAAATTACTTCACCAGAAATCCCGCCCTGCTGCTAATTTCATTGGTTACAGGTTTAGAGATAAGTGTTTGGTGTAGGCAATCTGTACTGTGATTGACATGACCACATTTGGATGTCCACCACAGGCTGCAGCGAGACTCTTCTCGGCTAGCCATTAGTACCCGCCTTTATAGTAACAACCTAGTTTCAAAAAGTTGTTACTGGATATTACGTTACAAAAACATGTTGTATTAAGGTTTTAATGTCATTTTTTACTTCATTTTAGAGATGCCAGGAAGCACACAAAAAATATGCACAGGGTGCAACAACCTAATAAGTGTTGCTTATAAGACCTGCCCGCATTGCAAACAAGTGCAGCCATATAAAGCAAAAGTTGCATCTCTTCGCTGCAACTTTCAAAATAAAAAATCGGAATGGAAGGCATCGCTGAAGAAAAACAACAACAGGACGGTCGTCCTTAATAGCAGCCATGTGTTGGTAAGGTTAGGTCAGGGCTAAGGGATTTATGAAGTGAAGTCAGTTATCACAGTAAAGTTTAACAGTCAATAGCCATGTTTCCATGTGATTGTAAAGCAAACTTTTGAAATGTTGCAAAAAAAAGAGAAAAATGTAATCAAATGTGAATCAGGTGTGTTTCCATCAACTGGTTTGGAGTAAATAAATTAAGATCCCGCGAGGTGATCCTCCCGCACTGAGGACGCCCCTAACCTGCCCTGTTTACCACCTGCTTTTGGGCTGCATTCATAAACATCCCGCCCTTTAGGAGACGGGACCTCGGCGCTACAGGGGCCATTACCGGTGTGGTGCCAAATTTAAAAAACCTGCCAGATTAAGATCACCCTAGTAATGGAAGTTTTGGAGTAGGTTTGGGTTAGGATTAGGGGTGGGGTTAAGATTCAGATAGACTTGAGGGTGAGGGTGGTCATAATTTGGCAGGGAGTCGAAATTCAGCACGACACTGGCATCACACCATCCACAGGCTGAGCCTTGATCAGAAGGACTCAGGCCCCTGAGTGACACCAGGCAAGCGGTCTCCAATACACCACATTTCCTACACTGCCTGTCAGACAGGGTTTCAGTGCTGGGCTCTTCCCTCTTAGCTTGCCGCTACTGAGTGAATCCTGGTTAGTTACTTTTCCTCCGCTTAGCATTGTGCCTGACTGCGTAAACAGCTGATCAGTCATGTGAGTTTAATGTTCGCTACGTCAGAACTTGGGCAAAGCTGTTTCAATGTCCCGTTCAGCGCATTAACTCTTTTTTGAAAAAGGCAAAAACCACCTCAAGCGAGCATGACCTTTTTTTTTTTTGACTAAATTAATTATGTTTTTTTTCCAATGCGATACTTCAAAAAGCATATAAAAATACATTGATGGAAATATGGCTGCTGAAGCAGAAAAAATTATCACAATGATAGGATTTTTTAAATATGTAGTTATAAACCAATAGTAATTAATTTCTTGATATAAGTTGTTTATCAGATATGACCATTAAACAGCTGTCATGAAATTAATGTTAAAAATTAAATCATTGTATTCTGTGCATGTTTTTTTTTTTTTATGTTTTTATTTCAGCTTGACAAACTTGCTGCACTTGATTTCTTCCCCGTACTACTGTTGGGGAAGAAATCCCGGGGAACCTTGGTGGCCGATGTCATCCTAGGCGGGGATTATATTTTGGAACATGATTTGCTTCAGAAAGTTAAGCTAATGTATGAAGCTGTGCTCAAGAGTAAGTCTTTTTGTACAGGATATGAAGCTCTGTAATCTGGAAACACTGGTAACTCAAAAGAATGTGAACCCACAAGTATCATTCTCTTTATTTTTCATATCGATGCAAAAAATGAGCATTACTTTCAGCCGTAATAGGATAAAGCAGCATGTGATGGCTCTATTGCTAAAGGAAACTATTTGGTGAAGTCAACAAGCTAGATAAAAAGTATTTAGGCAGACAGTTTTGTGGCATTAATTTCAGTTGATGGGAGAAGTATGTGTTAGGTCTTTGATTTGCCCCTGTTTTAAGTTAAAGTATATATTACCTACCCATTTCTGATAGGGGCCATATACATGCAGTTTGTGCCCAAATCAGTCTACTAATGACATGCGCTCAGCTTTTTGATTCGGAGCACTGCTGAACTCTTAGTCTGGATTGAACAGGAACTTTTTTATTCATAATAATATAAAACTGAAGGACAGTCGCCTGTTTTCTCAGCCAATCAGATTTTTGCTATGAATTGAATTGAAGCTAGCATTCTCTGGCCATTGGACATATCACACCTGTAATGTAAAAATCAATCTTAATTTAAATACTAGCCTGTTATCATCACTCACTGTCATGATCACCAGTGAGAGTGCCCTATCAGCCACTAGAGGGCACTCCATCCCGGACTCTTATTTCCACCCGTTACATGGACTACAATTCCCATACACACTCACAGGACTCATTATCCCATGTCATTGCACCCACCTGTTTTGTGTTCCTCATTAGTGTTTGTCTATTTATACTCAGTTGTTTCTGTCCTTGGTTGTGGTTTGTTAATTTATGTTACGTGCACTTTTGGTTCCTGGTTTTGATGTTTTATGTGGACTGTCCTGGAGTTTGACCCTTGCCTGTGTCTGGATTACGCTTTGGATTACCCTACAAAAGCAGCATTTATTGTAGGGTAATCCAAAGCGTAATCCAGACACAGGCAAGGGTCAATGAGCTGTCAAAGTCAAACAGCTGGGTGCAATGACATGGGATAATGAGTCCGGTGAGTGTGTATGGGAATTGTAGTCCATGTAACGGGTGGAAATAAGAGTCCGGGATGGAGTGCCCTCTAGTGGCTGATAGGGCACTCTCACTGGTGATCATGACACTCACCCGCAGGTCCTCTTTCTTGTGGTTTCAATAATTAGTCATAGGCTATATGGAATAAAGTGCCACTGAGAAAAACTTTTAATTTTTAACTGTTTAATTTTTCTTGTGTTTGATGTTTTTCTTCTCTGCAAGTTCATTTTCAAAGACAGAAGAAGGCCACAAGTAGCACAGAAACCACCAGCCCTCCAGAAGCTACTGGCACCGATACCATCAGACCTCCAGAAGCTACTGGCACCGATACCATCAGCCCTCCAGAAGCTAATGGCACTGATACCAATAGACCTCCAGAAGCTACTGGTACCGATACCATCAGACCTCCAGAAGCTACTGGCACCGATACCATCAGCCCTCCAGAAGCTACTGGCACCGATACCATCAGCCCTCCAGAAGCTACTGGCACCGATACCAATAGACCTCCAGAAGCTACTGGCACCGATACCATCAGCCCCCAGAAGCTACTGGCACCGATACCAATAGACCTCCAGAAGCTACTGGTACCGATACCATCAGACCTCCAGAAGCTACTGGCACCGATACCATCAGCCCTCCAGAAGCTACTGGCACCGATACCATCAGACCTCCAGAAGCTACTGGCACCGATACCATCAGAGCCCCAGAAGCTACTGGCACCGATACCATCAGAGCCCCAGAAGCTACTGGCACCGATACCATCAGAGCCCCAGAAGCTACTGGCACCGATACCATCAGTACTGGCACCGATACCATCAGCCCTCCAGAAGCTACTGGCACCGATACCATCAGACCTCCAGAAGCTACTGGCACCGATACCATCAGACCTCCAGAAGCTACTGGCACCAATACCATCAGCCCTCCAGAAGCTACTGGCACCGATACCACCAAACCTCCAGAAGCTACTGGCACCGATACCATCAGAGCCCCAGAAGCTTGGCACCGATACCATCAGACCTCCAGAAGCTACTGGCACCGATACCACCAGACCTGACTATTGAATACTTATTGTGTGGCTACCATTTAAAGTACTGGCATAATTATATCAGCACCATGTTATTCTGCTGAAGTAACCACAAATGAAATGCTTGACAATCACAATTTCACAAGCTCTCCTACCAAATTATTAGTCACTTGTATGATATCTTGGTATAGTTTACATGAAGTTGCATTTTCTTTTGATGAGTAAAGATAATGACTAAATGGTTATTTTGATGTTGCAAATGCAGCATTGTAGAATATGTGTAGATATTTAGAATTGTCATGTTTTTTGGGCCTTGTCGGCTGTGTGATGTCATCATTTTCATTCTGTTATTTTACAATTCCTCTACAGGTTTGGGTGACTTGACAGAGGATGCTACATATGGGCTCAACAGTCTTCTCAGTCAGAGGTGTCACTCACCCAGAAGTCAACACAAATGGGATGTAGTCAAGTCAAGTCACCTTTATTTATATAGCGCTTTTTACAATGCAGATTGTATCAAAGCAGCTTTACATTGATAACTGGTACATAATTTTGGCTGCACAGCAGCTCTTAAAGAATAGTGTCAATGCAGGCAGATCAGAAGCACTGTTGAATAAATGTCAAGAATACTGTTGAATGTCAAATGTCAAGTCTCCAGAATGTAAATGCAAACAGCAGTATAGCCACTTTTGAGGACTTGCAACTTGCCTTTATATTAAACAGCCTTTTTTATGAAGTGATTTACTGTATAAGGGGCTTGTCATTTCAAACCTAACTGTTGGAAAATGGTGCACTTTGTTTTTTACACTTCAAACCAAAGCTAATAAGTGTTTTCACCCATATCTTAGAGATAATCAAGACCAACATATCTACAGAAAAGTATTGACAATGTAACTCCTGGCCCTTTGTTAGAATGTTCAGATTATGTGATTTTATTAGAAACAAAGACAAAATTCTAACTATGGTTAAAGTTCTTTCTTGAGCTGTTTTTCATTGCTTTTCCTATTTCCAGCAGTTTAACAGAATTGCCATTCTATCTAAGCTTTTATTCAGATATATTTACCTGCCTTCATTCTTAAATTCAAAACTCAAAAATGAAAGAAGAAATTTGCAAAAGCTAAAATTGGACTATTCTTATGAACTCGGTTGTCTCCTTTTTTTCTGAAAACAAAAACCGAAAAGCTGCTGTTTCTCCAGACTGACATCATCAAATAGCGAATTAATTACGCTAATTTCGTAAGGCATTTTGCATGTTATGCATTTACTTTTGACTTGTTCATTAACCTAGGCTATGTATGCAAGATCCAAATACTGCTTGTTGTTTCAGCATACTTGTTGATAAAGACCATCAAATGTAATTTAAACCATACTGTAGATGTTTTTTTTTTCTTTCTGTTCTTTCCATATCGCATCATCTAAATGTACAAATCAAATCCAAATCCGCTTTCACTGACATCATATAAAACTGTATGGAGAAATCTCTTCCTTTGTCTTAATGCATATATCTATGCATGTCTAATAAACTTAAACACAATTTTAATGGCATTGCTTGTGTGTACTTCCTATGAAAGTACCAATTGGACCAGGGGTCTGAAACTCAAATTGGCTTGGGGCCATTGCTGTGATTGACATCTCAAAGGAGGGCCATTTTAACTTTCAAGCACAAAGAAAGTTTTACATTTCTGAAAAAATTACTTTCCTTTGCATTATTTCTCATTTACTTTGTTTCATTACTACAAATATTTTTGCCATACTTAAAAAAATAGAAACAGAAGTGTATCATTGTTTCAGTATTAGTTTTTAACAGTGCAAATATTTTCCCTTTATTTTATCTTAAATATCATCAAAATCTTGCACTGAACAACACTGTACTGAACAAATATAATTCCTGAATACATTTGTACACTATTATATTTCTTGCCAGACACCTGGCAATGCTCTGCTCACACAGCTGAGACACATTTGCAGTTTGAACATCAGTGACGTTTATTGGTATAATCAAACGAGTTTCGGTGATTTAAATCGACGCTCGCGACTTGCACGAGTGCTTTTACTGAAATTTAGGCAAGCGCGCTCATAATAGAAGCGACGCGCATGCAATGCGGCGCGCTCGTTTTTCCAGGCGCACCTATGGCACGTCAAGATGAAAATATGGTCATGTGACAAGAACCAACCCGTGAGCTTCGGCCTTTCCTTACCGACATCGAAACGAAAACTCAGCCGAACAGCTGAACATAGCTGTACAGGGCGGGTTCTTATTTCTCATCTCCTTAAATATATCTAGTAGCCTAGTAAAGCTAATGCAAGGTCTAGAAATCAATTATTCTGTTGCTGAAACTTCCTCATTGTGGAGAGTGCGGTTCATGGTTGCATAGCAACGACAGACGCCACGGGAGCGCAAGCACTTTGGAAAGAAAAAGAAAGCGGTGCGGCCGCATATGTGACGCGATATGTAGGCCTAATGCTGTTTTTTATGTACCTTTTCAAAAATTGCCATTTAATGAACTGGAACACAGCCTACTGAGACCAGTTTTCTTTTCAGAGATTCCCTTTGGCTACGGTTGCGGCTCCTGTCACGTCCTAAAACATTTATTAAATTATTTGAGTAATATTCTATGATTGTAAAAGAATGACTTGCCATTGAATAAAAAATATTGAATATGAACAGTTCCTGTCCTATATGTATAGAGATATTATAAGTATTTTTATTATTTAAAATTAAAAACCAATATTAAATTGAATGACCCAGCACTGATTAAAAAAACAACCCAGCAAATGGATTAATGTATAAAACCCAGCAAGCTGGGTAAAAAATAACCCAGCATGTGTTCTGTCCAATATTTACCCAGTGCTGAGTTGCCAAATAACATAAATTGGGTTGTTTTTAACCCAGCATTTATTAGAGCATACATATGTGCACTACAGTAATAAACACAATTTTGATGGCATTGCCTGTTGTGTGTACTTTATATGAAAGTACAAACTGGACACATAATTGGCTGACTCTTAACCCATTTAATCCCACCGGTCACAATTGCGGCGCATCTTTTTTCTTATTTCTGAAAGCTCTAAGAGTGTTGTTTTTTGGGCAAAAAATGCAACTTTTAAATGAAAAAAAAATAAATAAATAGATTGTCTTGATTAAAATGTATCAATGTCATGTGACTAGTGTGAGAGTTCACATGACCAGATCAGTTTAATTCCTGCTTGCACATCTAGACGAAGATATCTTCCCTAGGCTTCTACAAAAAGAAGCAAGTAAAACACCTTAATTAACAGACTGCTGTGTGTGTAGCATCACCACCCTTTCCACACTTGAAAATGAGGCAACTGAAAGTGGCTGCAACAGTGATGGCCCTGATAGGGAGCATCTGAGCGAAGCGGCCCACCCGCCACAAAATGGTGATGTAGAGGTAAACCATCCAGAGGACAAGGCAGATATCCACAAGAACCAACCGGTGTGACCCACCTCCCCACCGGCACCAAACAGCTCTCATGAACATGCACCCCATCCTCCAGACAGTTCACCCCTGAATTGCCACCCAACAGTACACCTGGCAAATGGGCTTCCCCAGCCAGGCACTTCCTATCTGAGCCATCACCAACACAGTCACCCCCAACTGCTTCCCCCTCAAGTGCAGGAACAACAGAGATGCCGCACACAGCATGCACATCTAGGAGGTCCAACACATCCAAAAAAAATAAACAAAATCTGTGTTTTCAATTGAAGAAGTATGAATTCTGACTATGATGTTTCCCACCTATCTCACAACAGTTCATGACTCAAGGAAAAACACTTAAATATTCCATATTTTACTTGGGTGTGGTACATACATATGTGCTATAATAAACACACTTGTGATGGTATTGCCTGTTGTGTGAACTTCCTATGAATGTACCAAGTGGACACATTGGTTGACTCTTTAGACCAGGGGTCCCCAAACTTGTTCCTGGAGGGCCGGTGTCCTGCAGAGTTTAGCTCCAACTTGCATCAGCACGCCTTCCTGGAAGTTTCTAGTATGCTTAGTAGGACCTTAATTAGCTGCTTCAGGTGTGTATGATTAGGGTTGGAGCTAAACTCTGCAGAGACACCGGCCCTTCAGGAGCAGGAATGGTGACCCCTGCTTTAGACTAATGCAGTTGCTCACAAGTTCATGACTCAAGCAAAAGCACTTAAATAGTCCATATTTTACTTGGATGTGGACCATACATATGTGCACTACGGTAATAAACAATTTTGATGGCATTGCCTGTGTAGAGTGAGGTTGGGCATCTAAAGACCTCACTGAAACTATGCCTGGGACAAGGCTGTGTCTATTTAATGTTGAAATTAAAGCCTGACGTAGGACTAAACCAAATACATAGTTGGAAAGGTCTTGGTCTGGAGAGTAATGTATGTTAGTATGAAGATTGTAAATGTCTCCTGCTTTGAAATATTGGCCTCTGAACCTTGACCTCAGTGCATGTTGAAAGCCTTGTCGTTCAGGAAAAAATGGGGCTACAGACATGGGACCAACTGTTATAGAGAGCTCTTGACTTTAGCTATGTGACTATACTCATATGGATAGAGTCATTAAATGGGGGTGCAGTCAATTATGGTAAAAATTGATTTTCACCTATTTAACAGTCAGATATTTAAAATATTAGCACACAAATGCTATTTACAATCACTTTAATACCTAAGTGTACTCTTAATTCAGTATTTATAAACTCTGATTCTAAGTAATAAGTAATATTTATTTAAAACTACAATTCCCTCTAGCATCGCCATGCCGCTCGCATCAAATTAGCACCATATTTGTAGTTTTACCGGTTAGCAAAGTGTTGCTGTGAATAGGGTTGTAAAAAGATATATCTACGGAATATACCAAACATATTGTACAGCCGAAGTCGTACTTACACTGTATTTAGAAGATCTATGTTAAGAAAAAGTAAAGATGTTGGTTTATTTAAGATATTTTAGAGCAGCCTAATAAAAACATTAAAAAAATAAATAAAATAAAATAAATAAATAAATAAATAAAAAAAAACAACTTATTAAGGTTAAGTACGTGTTGAAAGTTTCAAATCGTTTGTTTGGCCCATTGCTTTACTAACCTGCCCTAGTGTGCTTATGCTAGCATTAGCAGTTAGCAGTGCATTTCGTGTAGCCTAAAGATTGTGCTTTATAAAATAATGCTATTTGGGTGAATATGGCGCTGTTTGTATTTCATTAGCGTTTACTTTCGCACATGAAAAAAAAAAATAGTATTTACTATAGTAAATTGTAGTAGACTGTATATATTAAAGTATGTACAACACTTCGTTAATGAATGCTACAGCATACTGTTGTTAACTACTAACTGATAAACTGTAATATACT